>NC_069125.1:27175246-27480659 GCF_026914265.1 Mya arenaria
GTAAGTTGCTGGAATTTACAATATAACACGTATATAAAATATTGGTTTTAAAAAAGGTCAAGAAGTCGAACATACAACAGTGCTGTATTGCAGTGTAAGTTCTTGAGTTTTACGGTTCTTCTGTCCTTAATGTCATTGAACTATTCCCAGACTAAACAAAACCCTCTAAACTTGTGAAAGGATCATTCCAATTTTCGTTCCTCTCATGTTCTTTTTCTAGACGACAGGAACGCCATTGATACGGTTCTTCACATTTGTATTCGTATTGAAATTATTGTATCCCATTGGTCAAAACGGTAATTTGTTCATACTCCATTATATCTACCTTTGAACAAGTAACGAGTGTTAAGTTTAATTTAGCCTTATTGGAAAATAAGAAGAAAATTGAGAAGTTTGGCGTTCGATAACCGTTTTACCCCATACGGTGAACTCCTGTGTTCGCCCTCCGTTCCAAGGCAGTGACCCAAATGTTTATTGATAAACGATATATTTGTATCGATGTAAACTGTGTTTTGTCGTGTGTGCTTCGTTTTGTATGTTTGACCTTGGATTGGAATTTATGTTTAAAGCTAGTACAGTGCCTGTAGTGTATGTTGTATTGTTTGGCAGACAACGAGACGAATGCATGTTGCTTTACGCACATGCAACTTTGTAACTTGTGATTGAACGATAGTGGCATTAATCCTCCGACATATGTTATTCACTGAAGGCAGGGCAAAAACGTTCAGTCAATGTGGGAAAATATTAAACAATAAACAAGCTTTTCACCAAGCGGTATCACTGTCATTCAATACTTCAAATAAAACAACCGACGTTCTCACATGTTAATCTACCAGCATAATGACTAGAGATTATTTGTAGGTGTAAACCCGTGAGATTACAATGATGTTAATACGGTAATTAATGCCAAGAGGGAAATGGCAAGTATTCCAGAAACGAAATATATTTAACTTTCAGTACAAGCTTGATACCTTTCCGTTCTTATATCAAACTTTGATATTGCCAGTTCAACATATGAGTACATTTCACTAGTAAACAGTGTATGCGTTTTTGTATAAAAACGTGGATCTAATTTGATGTCTGCTTTGTCTGTCTTTATTCTGTGTACCTGAGTATGTGGTATTTGTGTTTATATTGTTCAGTGTCTTTCTTAGTCCTTGTCCCAAGTCCCTAAACAGAGTTAATTTTGAATTTTTAACTACTGGGTTTGTCCCTTTAGTTTTCATTGTATTATCACATCACATGCACTGAACGGTAAACTACTCTCAGTGAATTCTATTGTATTTGAGACTTTCATATATACCGTCGTCTTTGTGATGTTCTGTCCATATGTTTCCTAAATGAAAATGAATTTTCAAATAGTATCGAAACCATTTGTATTTTAACTGCAAAGTGAAACGCAGTGTCAAGTTTTACTTGTTATTTGCACTACACAAAGTTCGATATTTTTGCTTTAACACAACTGGGTAGAAGAACTCAATCTTCACTCTAAGTTGAGGTACTCACAGGTATTATCATTCGTTTTCTTCTTCTTCTTCTTCTTCTTCTTCTTCTTCTTCTTCTTCTTCTTCTTCTTCTTCTTCTTCTTCTTCTTCTTCTTCTTCTTCTTCGTCATCATCATCTTCTTCTTCCGCATCTTCTTCTTCTTCTTCTTCTTCTTCTTCTTCTTCTTCTTCTTCTTCTTCTTCTTCTTCTTCTTCTTCGTCATCATCATCTTCTTCTTCTTCTTCTTCTTCTTCTTCTTCTTCTTCTTCTTCTTCTTCTTCTTCTTCTTCTTCTTCTTCTTCTAATTATTATTATAATTATTATTATAATTATTACTATTAATAACAATGACAATGGCTCGGGATTGCTCCCAATGATAAAGAAACGTTAACATATATAGCAGTATTTTTTTCTGGAAAAGCGTTCTACGCATAGATAGGCCAAACGAGTTGAGCGGTTTTCCGGGGATACATCTGACCATTGTTCCCTCTTTAAAGAACACATCAATAAGATTAGTAATCTAGATTAAATCGTATTTTTTTCCAAAGGAAAAAAACAATATTCACTGTCTAAAATCTAAAACAAGTGTGTGATACTCGGAATAGAAAGAGATCAATCACAGACAGTGAAGTTAATCACGTGTTTAATCAATTTAAGTCTTTGCATAACAAAGTTTTTCTAACTGATGTGCAAACGCTCCGTTCTCTTGCCAATAGCTGTCAAACCAAATATCATCCTAACCTTAAGAGATTTTCCAACAAGCACCTGTGTGTTGATCAACAGCCTAACCATCGTCATGATTTAACACATATATATAATAGTCTTAAAGCAGGCATTTAACAAACGGCATTTGCTTTAAATATATGCGGGCGATTATACAGAAATCGCACCCCGCAGCCAACTAATAAAAAATCATTATAGTCATCGTCACACGACGAAGGTTGTAAATTCGCATCGTGTACGAGGATTTGTACATGTAAGAGATACATTGTTGTAAGTAAACGTGGTTTTCATTATATTCTTGATAAGTTTAGTTTTCAAAAATATGTTGACGTTTTTTTTGTTGCAGTATCTATACATAGCAGCAGTGTTGTACAGGAAGTAATCGGTATCTATAATGGCTTATAATAATTTATAATAGATAACTGACTTTTTGCACATAAGCCACGATAGGAATAGCAGACTAGTCAAACTGATATACAAACGAGGTTTAAGAGTTCAAACATTTGGCAGAAATGAAAACCAAGTGAATGTTAACCTATTTAAAATAAACAAGAATCGTTATATTTACTAAAATGATATTACTGTAAACGCTAAAAAGTTTAAGTAGAACAATATTGAAATAAAATGCTGTAAAAATGAATTTTGTATTATTTATTGAAGCTGTAAAATTTGAGATCGCCTTGGATGGCGTGAACACTTTGGTTTAGTACGACATTTGAACATGGCGTTGGCATGATTTCGGACTATATGCATTTTACTGACTGAGCAGTGTACTGAGGATGCTACATGAAACTCCACCATATGAAAGCTGCGGTTCATATCGGATCATCAGACCATCTGCCCAGTCCCTAATTTTGCATATGGCCCGTATGCCATGTATTTGGGTAACGCAGTGCAAGCCATACTTCGAGATTCGTAAGAAATGGAACATCAACAAACAATGTTAAACGACACAACATTGAGTGAATATTCTTTCATTTAATACGTCTGCAATCATACAAGAGTTCTTATCTAATACAAAAACAAAATACCTTATATTACGTTTGACGTTTTAATCTTAAATCTGAAAGAATATTTACTACATGAATCAACTGATTGATACGGTTACAAAATATTCCAGATCGCAATATAAAACGAAATCACATACAAGATCACCAAAACGTTATGAGTTCCAAGCATTAATTCAATAATCCTTATCTGAAAGTTCAGCCATTCATAAGTTATCCTGACATCAAATCATATTTGCTCAGTTTGATTTCTTTATTAAGAGCTACTTTAGATTCGTTATCCCGAAAACCTGGATGTATCATGTGCTGACACGCGATAAACCTTAATATATTCCTTGCCGTTCAAAGGGTTACACAAGTTCAGTATGAAATACATTTTGATTTATGTAAAATATTTTTTTCCAAGCAGAATTAATACATAAAATGATACAAACATTCGCATTTTACCAGTTTATATTGAATGACATTATACTTATCAGCAAAAGTTTATCAGCACGAAACCTGGAACCTTCATGCTCTTGTGGGACCTTTTGTTTGTATATGCCGTTAATGTTTCCTTAATAGGTTGTCTTTTGTCGATACAAGTCAAGGCCGTAATGGCACTGCTAGTGTATAACTTTATATGAGAGCAGTTGGTTTGAGAGCGTTTCTTTATGGACTATCTTACACTGTTGATGAAACACATGGTTGCTGAATCAATTAGTTATGTATGGTTGATAGGTCTTAAACAGTGCGGAACGTTTCCAATCGAATCGACAATGTCTGCTCTCTTTGCCACATGAATTAAAAATGCACTTCGTTGATGCTTATATTCCTACTTGAATATCATCCGGCCAACATTATTTCTACTTATATCGAAGATTCTTTTTCCCAGAGCTATATATAATCATATTAATTAAGGTGTCTGAAATATCGAATCTTTGCCAGATTACAAGAACTATTCCTGGACCACAGATCAAGTGCTTGCTCTTTGAAGTTGTAAGGAAAAAACGGTTGATCCAATAAATACCATTGTTAGTAAAGAGACTTCGTTTCTTGCCAAGACAATTATAAAATATTTGTCTGTTCTACAGTCATTATTATTAAAATCATGTTTAACATGAATCAACCGACAAACCAAAAATCTGTACCTTTGAAAATAAAGTTAAATACTGTGCTGAAAATGAGGAGTTTATGATATTTTAAGCAACATTCTGCATAAACAGTTATATACACTCATACGTATAATTACGTTTCATAAGCTGGTTATATTAGGAACTCGTTTGACGCCACCTAGTAAGATTATATAATACAGAATTAATTAATTTAGTTATGTTGATAATAAATCTGCTAATTATTTCCAACATGCCTTCTGATGTTGAGATTAGGTATGTCAATGAAAATGAGTTGTATAATTATTGGCTTTACCTGTGTATCACGTTTTTTAAGTACTATTTGCCACAATAATCCACATATGTCATTATGGTTAAGCTTCATTCACAAGAACAACCATGCACCCGATAGCTGTAACAACACTTATTTTTTATATGTACCCATGGCGGAACATATTAATTAAACGGGAAACCATTCCTCTATTAATATTTCTAGAGAAAGAGCGTGCCTTAAAACTTTGCAGGAATGTTTAAACAATTACTTGCCGTTGCACAATGCCTCTCGTATTACCACGTCAATTTTGCTACACTTGGAATATGAATCAGATAGAAAAAAATACTGAGTTAATTCAAGAGTAAGCTTTACAGACAGCAAAGGCAATTCTTTAGAGCAAACAAAATGTCAATCTAATTTCTTGCGTAAGTGTCAAGGAACTATTAAAACGTTTTTTAAACACGAACGATGTCAGCGCTAGTGGCGACACCAATATTAGCACTAACTATATGGCAATACTTCTTTAGAGCTTTCATGAGCTAAACTATGTTAACTGCTTGTAATCAGAAAGGAATCAACAACATATTTGTGTATCATAGGGGTTTGGAGACAAACAAGCCCGAATAAATATGCTTGTATTTAGGTCCGTGAATTGTGTTTTCAATGTTTTCTCATTGTTAAGAAGGCTGCACCAATGCGTGAAACAAACCATATGCGTTTGTATTAAACAAACACATTGTCAAACTATTGCTTATTTGCTGTTAACTTCTTACATTAGCACTCAAGCTGTTTTACTGGATTTAAAAACTTCTTTCATCTCGCTATGTCCGAACGTTTAAATACAAACGACCAGTTAAAAACAGTTTCAAACTGTTCGTTTTAGCAACTTCCTTATTGTTATATAACTAAACATGGCTTGCAGTTGTATTCAATCTTAATACGAAATGAGTAATACAACTTGTATCTATTAGCTGATGACATTTCAGATTTAAAGGACTATGTACAATTTGTATGATTTGAAGATTCTTTATAAAGTTCATCAGCGAGTCAGAATCTAGCTCATACTACAACGAACCTATGACTTCATGGCGTATCTCTGCACTCTTAAATAGAATATACCTATTAGTGAATTGTAAGTATTTGCTTCAATGGTTAGTGACCTCACGGCTATTATTGAATATCCCTGGAATGTAACATGGTAATTAGAGGGCCTTGTAAACATGGTATTTACTAATGATGTCCATACTCCTAGTCATAAGATATAATAGACCTGTCTGAAACATTGTAGAAGGAAATAAAATCCTGAATATCGGCCCAGCTGGTGGAATACCTCGTTCCGGTTACGTCTGCAATGTAGACAAGTTACGAGACGATGTCATACAGGTTAAAAGGACTGGAAATTGACACCCATTAGTAATGTTGAAACGTTATAGTGTAACTGCAATTACGAGAGTAAAAACAGATAATTTGGAGGAAAGTTCGGAAAATGGTTAAACGTAATAATAATTGTAATCAAAATAAAAAATAACAATAAAAATAATTATTATAATCATAACAATACTCATAATTGTTATAAAAACGTTCAAAAATACCACATTGTAATATAACAAAAACCAAGCCCGAAACGATTTAAGCGACAAGCAGCATCAATAAAAGATACTATAAAACAGTACCATGTGGTCCGGATTAACATGATAAGAAGCCACGGTAACAAGTGCTAGGTAAACACGCTCGTATATAACATCGTTACTACTCAATTAACGTATCATGAATACATGTATCCACTATATAGATATGTAGCGGTCGAGATAGATGTTTTATACACTGACCGAATTTAAAACGTAATATAGATCGTCAGAAAAGCAACCTTTCTCTTATAAAATGCCTTCTTTGAATAGTTCCATAATTTAAAGGGGATTGCCGTTGTTTTAGGATAAGTTTCGAGGGGTTACTTCCCATTTTATGGTACACTATTATAGACATTAAAGCTGAAAAGTACGATACTGATGGAAAATTAAATATAGAAAATAAACCTAACCCTCATGTCCAAAGCTTTCACAGGGCATTTCCCGAAATTTATATTCCAGAAATGACGTCAATAATTAATTGCATTTATGAATTTGTGTATTTTCTTAAATTTCAACAAAACAACCAGGTGGAACATTTCGAAATACAGAACAATATTTTTTTATTGATTCATAAATAAATATCGTACAGTCTTCAATGAACATTAGTGTGTATAGGCACTAACATACTACGGGATAAGAAAACGGCAGTAGCGTGGTATTGATTGTTCCATTTGTTCATTATTATTGTCGAATATGGAAAAGGAATGCGATAGGTATATAATAAATTACTAAATTATCAAATAATTATAGTCCTATTATGAGGTTATTTCAATTATCAAGCTGATAGCGGGGGTGTCAAAGTTGCATTGTTATACACTTGATTAAGCATAAAACATTCTTCTATGTCTTTAATTTCAAATTAACATTGTTATTCTACATCCATATTTAGGGGCGTATTCATATAGCGTCTTAGTGAATCTTTGTCATCTAAACGATATTTTAAATCCCCTCTAACTTTCGTCAAATTTATCCATATCAATTCGGTTCCCTTGTATATGTCACTTCACGTTCATTCCTTCCTGTTCGTACACATATATGCATCTCGGTTTGTTTGTCGCCTTTACTATCATGTTTGAGAAGACCGTAGAATTTTTGAAAATATTGCCGATATGCAAATAAATTCTGAAAGTTCTCGATCAACGTTGTATTTCGTGCACAATTGGGTTTATTGTTTTAACAGACATTGAAGATTGAAATGGCGTATATCTATTTCAAGTTTGTTCAATTTAACAGACAAAACCCTAGATATGTGTACCGTTGTGTGAGTTCAAATACGCTAACTTTCATGCATTGTATTTAATTAGTTCTTCAAATAAGATAGATCTGCGCCAAAAGTTGCACTGCTCGATTTGCTCGTGCATCTTAGTTCCGAGGAAATATTGTATGTATATTATCAATGGAGAGTTTCCTTGGAAGCCCAAACATTCCACACTTAGGAAGCTTCATAAAATAATTGAGGCATCACCCTCGCCCCGTTTACCTCGATTGACCCGAGCTATGGATAACATTCATTCTCTAGGTAGTTTGGCCTCGTAGGAACAATTTGTTTTATATTTCTGTTGTCTTGTTTCTCGTTGAGTGCCGGTTAAGCTTTCATTATTTCGCATTAAGATGATACATAAATTTGGACTTAATGCTGTAATTTTCCAGTGAAGGTTAATTTTAGCTTTAATGTTGGTAATATATACACAAAAAAGACAGTAATTCAAAACTGTTTAAACATTTTAGGGCGTCTTATTACAGCGCTAACGTTCATTAATTTTATGTAATCGATAAAGCCTGCCGATAACAGCACTTGCCAGATTGTCTTAAATCGCTCAAATCTCAATCAGCGAATCCTCCTCCAATTGTGGATATCTGCCATTCCTTTAAATTATATTGAGTTAGAACTTAATCACACATCTAAACTGTTCATCGTACGCAAAAAATGACATTTCTTATCAAATGAAAATAACGAATAAAAGTTAACAGTATTGCGTAGCATACATAATTTGTTTTCGTAAATTAATCCATGGCTTGGGACAAGGCTATTTCTAAGTTCCGACAAAGTTCATAAACATTCCATGTCTTATTATCTTTGGGTAGCATAACAAATGCCTCTAGTATTGGTTTAAAAATCTTTTCTGTCTGGGCCGTTCGTAGATAGTTTAGTTTGATTTACGACTTTTCTTGGTATCTGATGGTCAAAATAACAGGGAATAAATATGTAAGCCGATAACCGCTGGGAAACCATACATTATACAATTAATATGTGTAAAACGCTTTTTTGTAAGGATCATTCATCTTAGATAATTAGAACGTTTATGCTATCTACACCTCAGATAATATAACCTTTATCCAATCTCGAATGTGTGCTTGCATCTTTATCAACGTGTACGTAAACGAGAAATGGAAGTATCGTAATTTAATTCAAGTGTCGTTGCTGTCAGAATTAGATCATACAAAGTTTAACAAGATGTAGATAAAATAGTTGTTATCTCTTCAAATCCTGTTCACGTGTATTAAATTTAGCGGTTGAAGGAATGCCAGACCCTCTCGCCAGGAAGTCCATTTTTCTGTTATTTTTGTTCTAAATAGGCCATGTCGCGGCAATTATCCTGGTTAAACCTGTTCACTGACTGTTTCAACCCAGATGTGTTATTTATATCACATAAATAGTTAATCAGTATAACTATAATTCGTCTGGATTTTGAAAAATGAATACGAAAGCAAACTTGGCGTTTTTGCAATGCACATTTAATATCGATGAAACGTGCAGAAATGAATGCAAAATTTGGGAATGAGTCAGATGAGGCAAAGTAAAAATGGGATTCATAAAACGACTTTATAGTGGATACAATACGCATAGATTACTGTGTACTACCCTCCACACATTCAACATATCCTTGGTAATTGTGCTGGTATTCTGCGACCCATATAAGTATGAAGACCATCGTACCTGTATGACAATAAACTGCCAAAAAACATCTTTTAAATCCTGATAAAGCTGACTATCTATGTTTCACTTTATTAACATTTGTTTCGCCATTGTATGCAGGCAGCAAAAAACATCTTACTCCATCATTACTCATGTCTGCTCCGGAGCAACAGAGATTCTTTTAGCTGATAAGCCATTTTTTGCTTTTATTTTGATGATTTGTGCACACGGTTCTAGACAGCATATATCTGATGTAAAACTTAGTGCAGAGATAACATTTTTATGGGACATTCCGATACCGACCTCTGGATTCGAAACATATCATTGTAGTTTTGTATATCTTCTTCTATTTGGAATTTCTGGAAAATGTTTTAAATGAGTTGCATAAGACAATGGTTAAAGTACAATTAAACATGTGATATAGAATATATCATATTATAAGTACTATAAGAACTACTGCTAGAAAGCTCGTAGTTGTGATTGATTTGGCCCCCTGTTCACAAACACTTCCGACTTTTACGATCAAACCATTTTGCTAAGGGGATTGATTAATTGTATTCCTTACAATAATAATAGCAAGTCGGCGACACTTTATTGTTTGTTTGTGTAATCTCAAAAGAAATGTGCAGTGCCTAAATCATATTGGCATGTGGTATTAGCTGGTAAACATTTTTAATTGATGCAACAAGTATTGCCAATGTTACAATCAAAGTAAAACAGAAGCGTTTTATTCATTGCACATTTAATGTCAAGCTTATGCAAAAAGTTTGGTAATTTGAACATCAAAGGCTCTGCAGACTTAATGATAGACATGTGCAATAATTGAGCAGTATATTATTATATTTGCATGATTATAATCATATTGTGTGTCAGTTCTGTATTAATTTGCCAATGGCGCACTTATATTAACTACATGTCATTTAAATAACAAGACCGTTATGCTTAATATCGCAACTTTCTAGTCGTAGCCTCGTTTTTGGCATAAACTGCGTTTCAATAAAACAATCGTAAGGACATTTATCGCTTAGATTCTTCTCAGAACTTAACCCATGTGCCTGATCTCTCTCATGCAACGTACGGTGTACGCCCATAAAGGCAAGAATTAATTTTAAGATCCTCACTTATATGTATAACTGTTCCGTTGGAAATGCTCCTCAATACCTTATTGAACTTTTGTCTAGAAAAAATTCAAACCGCACACTACGATCCTCGGAATCATCAATAGGATGATATGGTGTGCCTTTAAATAAGAAAAAGACCTTCACTGGCTTCAGTGACAGAAGTTTTTAGAACTCTTGGCCCTAAGCTTTGGAATGAACTGCCTCCGAGCCTTAGACAAAGTGATTCAGTAAACATATTCAAGAAACATTTGAAAACCCATCTTTTCAGAGAGTATTATGCATTGTTTTAAAATGTATACCCATGAACTATTTACCAATATATTGCCGAGCTGTTGTCTGTTTATACGATGGTAAACACCCATCATGTTGTAAGTAATTTATATACTATTCATTGAACTATGAATGTTGTGTACTGTGTGCTAATATTCGTGATTTTTTTTTTCATTGATTACTGGTTATTTAATGCTTGTGTCTGTATTGTTGTATTGCTTCTATGATCTTATAATTCATTATTGTACAACGCCATTGAATATGTATTTATATGTAGAATTAGGCGTTTAAGCAAATAAACAAGTTTCAAGTTTCAAGTTACGTCTAATATATTTTCCTTAAACTTTAATGTATTTACCGAGTTGTTTCTGCGTCTGAGAAATCGAAATCACGCCAATTTTTACTATACACTATGGTGGTATATTACTGCCGTAAGATAATTGTTTTATGTTAACCACTGAATTTTCGCGATAATTATTTAGCTATCTAGTTCATATCCGCGATAATGTTTTGGTAAGATAAATACAGGCTTGAAAGTGCGAAACGAAACAATTCGCAAACGTGAACAGTTTATCATACGGCAGTAATATGCTACCATAATGCACACATACTAAAATCATTATTTTTCAATAAATGAACTAGTATTTTTTTTCTTTGTTTAATTAAATATGATGACAAGAAATTTGGAATATCTAGTGAGGTTTTTTTTTGAACTTTTGAAATTGATGGATGAATGTTTTATTTCCCCCATTAAAACGAAAGCTACGATTGCGGAGACATGCCATTTTACTGACTTTCTATGAAATCTTAGTTTTTTTGGTGATTAAAGAACGCATGGAATCTTAAATAAAGATATGCTTTGATAAAATATACAAATAAACATATTTTAACGACAGTTACAGATTATATAGATTATATAGCAGACGATATCTAGAGATTCATATTTGAAATATTGCATATACAAAACAACATCTTGTAACAAAAAAGCAATAAATCGAAAAGCGTGTACCAACGTTCAAAAGTGCCGAATAAATTACACGCACAATTCAATATGTTTTATCTCGTCTACCATTATTTTTTATTTATTTTTTAAACTATGTATGATTGGTACGTTCTAAAACCATGTAAGTCAGTGAGCAAACATTGGTTCGAGGCTTAATGGCCACTAAGCGAATTTTCCCCACCCAAGTGATTCCTTGTTGTTTTTACTAACAACATCAACCGAATATAGACGGATTGTTTTATAGGCGTTAAGGATTTGTGGCTCAGCGCTTGCCGGTTTAGTTGGTGGGCAAAAGTTTACAAAGTGGAATGTTCGTTAAGATAATGTATATCTTCCTTAATTTTGGGTGAGAGTAGTCTAGTGGTAAAGGTGTCCGCCTCTCACCCAAGAGGTTGTGTGTACCCACCAGGCTTACCGTTCTCATGGCCTCTCGAATGGACACAAAAACTGGTTTCTACCAAGGAAACGAAATCGAGAGTGATTCTATAAGCTTGAGATTTCGTCACAATCGAGGTAAAAGAAATTAGTATAAACTAAAGAATTGCTGTTCTTTTGAACAAGGTCATTTGAACCTGATAAATGTTTAAACGAAAGATTCATTCCACTTAGAACAAGAAAACATATCTTTCGAGTCATGAAAAAAATGCTGAGAAAAACATCCCCGCATGTGCTAGAAAACCCCAGAAATAAGCCGTCGACACCTTTAATCCTTCATAACAAAATGCTTTCTTTCCAAAGTCATATCATAATACAAGTAAACAGATTAACCTGTTTTGCTGAGTGATGGGTAATGTAACAATACAATCTGTTACTGTTTCATGTTCAAAGTGAATGGAAATGGTCATTAAGCTACTTGTCTGCCTAGCAGGAATTGTAAAAGAAATATTTAAATGGGTACAATTCCTGGAATTCCACAGATGTTTTGACACTCTCAAGCAATATTTCTTAACCTTGGTGTCAACAAACATGAGCCAAACATCAAAGACCTGTGGAATCAATGTAGACAAAAATTTCGAAGCCAAATAATTAACAGAACAAAAACAGTTAAAAAGTAAAAATACGCCAAATGTTCATGAGGGAAGTTTTGAAACAAAACGTAATAAGTTGAACTCCGGTGAATATCAAATGAGTTTTCTTGGCAAAATGTTCTTACAGACACACTGCTTTGTCTTTTTAACATCATTTGGTTTCTGCATTTTAGTTGTTTTTGCATCCATCTGCATTGTAAATATTAGCTTTTAACTTTGATGTATTTTTCGATATTCGTCTTGACACATTTGCAACACGTAAAGACAGTAGTAATGTGCTGGTATTTAACCGGTTTCGCTTTCAATCAAGGTTATCTGAGCGGTTAAACAGACAATAATGCGTCTGTATAATCCGTTGTTAATGAATCCTGTTGAAAGACGACTTGATTACAGACGTATAACATCGTCAAGATTTGCACACATAGTTCGCAATCTCACTTCTGTCTCCTAAGCTCTAACATGATTTCCAAAATATGACGTCATGTCAGGTAATTTGGTTTAAATTATTGTGTGATAATGAAACGCAAAGTCAGAGATGTTTTAGTATGTGGAGATGCAATCCCACATTTTATCGGGAAGAAGCATTTTCCTTTGCATTTGCAACGTATATGTTGGAATGATGACACGTAATTTTCCAACACAGCATACATTTTATTCCATGCCGGTGTACAACGCTGTAATGAACGGATGTGTGTTTTTATTTCAGAAATGTTTTGACTCATACAAACACTTCTGCACATAGCTGTTTCTTTAATATCTTTGTAAATCGATTGAATTGAAAACACATTAAATCAAGTTTAAAAACATAAATACAAATCTGCAGATGTTTATCTGTCTTTCGTAAGTATGTTTGACGGTCACATACATGTAATTATACTCATTTCAGTACGTGTATTTTTTTAGTTTTTCCAACGGGTCAAAAGCTCAGACACATGTATCTTCAAACTGCCTTGTTAATATGCATGTATGTCCACACTGCTTTGTTATATTACATGTATACATGTATGTCCACATTGCTCTGTTAAGATACATGTATGTCCACATTGCTCTGTTAAAATACATGTATGTCCATATTGCCTTGTTAAGATACATGTATGTCCACATTGCTCTATTAAGATACATGTATGTCCACATTGCTCTGTTAAGATACATGTATGTCCATATTGCTCTATTAAGATACATGTATGTCCACATTGCTCTGTTAAGATACATGTATGTCCACTTTGCCTTGTTAAGATACATGTATGTCCACATTGCTCTATTAAGATACATGTATGTCCACATTGCTCTGTTAAGATACATGTATGTCCATATTGCTCTGTTAAGATACATGTATGTCCACATTGCTCTATTAAGATACATGTATGTCCACATTGCTCTGTTAAGATACATGTATGTCCACATTGCTCTATTAAGATACATGTATGGCCACATTGCTCTGTTAAGATACATGTATGTCCACATTGCTCAGTTAAAATACATGTTTGTCCACATTGCTCTATTAAGATACATACATGTCCACATTGCTCTATTAAGATACATGTATGTCCACATTGCTCTGTTAAGATACATACATGTCCACATTGCTCTATTAAGATACATGTTTGTCCACATTGCTCTATTAAGATACATACATGTCCACATTGCTCTATTAAGATACATGTTTGTCCACATTGCTCTATTAAGATACATACATGTCCACATTGCTCTATTAAGATACATGTATGTCCACATTGCTCTGTTAAGATACATGTATGTCCACATTGCTATGTTAAGATACATGTATGTCCACATTGCTCTGTTAAGATACATGTATGTCCACATTGCCTTATAAAGATACATGTATGTCCACATTGCTCTATTAAGATACATGTATGTCCACATTGCTCTGTTAAGATACATGTATGTCCACATTGCTCTGTTAAGATACATGTATGTCCTATTTGCTCTGTTAAGATACATGTTTGTCCACATTGCTCTGTTAAGATACATGTTTGTCCACATTGCTCTGTTAAGATACATGTATGTCCACATTGCTCTGTTAAGATACATGTATGTCCACATTGCTTTGTTTAGACACAGGTATGTCCACATTGCTCTGTAAAGATACATACATGTCAACATTGCCTTGTTAAGATACATGTATGTCCACATTGCTCTGTTAAGATACATGTATGTCCACATTGCCTTGTTAAGATACATGTATGTCCACATTGCTCTGTTAAGATACATACATGTCCACATTGCCTTGTTAAGATACATGTATGTCCACATTGCTCTGTTAAGATACATACATGTCCACATTGCCTTGTTAAGATACATGTATGTCCACATTGCCTTGTTAAGATACATGTATGTCCACATTGCCTTGTTAAGATACATGTATGTCCACATTGCTCTGTTAAGATACATACATGTCCACATTGCTCTGTTAAGATACATGTATGTCCATATTGATCTGTTAAGATACATGTATGTCCATATTGCCTTGTTAAGATACATGTATGTCCACTTTGCCTTGTAAAGATACATGTATGTCCACATTGCTCTGTTAAGATACATGTATGTCCACATTGATCTGTTAAGATACATGTATGTCCACATTGCTCTGTTAAGATACATGTATGTCCACATTGCTCTGTTAAGATACATGTATGTCCACTTTGCCTTGTTAAGATACATGTATGTCCACATTGCTCTGTTAAGATACATGTATGTCCACATTGCTCTGTTAAGATACATGTATGTCCACATTGCTCTGTTAAGATACATGTATATCCATATTGCCTTGTTAAGATACATGTATGTCCACATTGGCTTGTAAAGATACATGTATGTCCACATTGCTCTGTTAAGATACATGTATGTCCACATTGCTCTGTTAAGATACATGTATGTCCACATTGCTCTGTTAAGATACATGTATGTCCACATTGCTCTGTTAAGATACATGTATGTCCACATTGCTCTGTTAAGATACATGTATGTCCACTTTGCCTTGTTAAGATACATGTATGTCCACATTGCTCTGTTAAGATACATGTATGTCCACATTGCTCTGTTAAGATACATGTATGTCCACATTGCTCTGTTAAGATACATACATGTCCACATTGCTCTGTTAAGATACATGTATGTCCACATTGCTCTGTTAACATACATGTATGTCCATATTGCCTTGTTAAGATACATGTTTGTCCACATTGCTCTGTTAAGATACATGTATGTCCATATTGCTCTGTTAAGATACATGTATGTCCTATTTGCTCTGTTAAGATACATGTTTGTCCACATTGCTCTGTTAAGATACATGTTTGTCCACATTGCTCTGTTAAGATACATGTATGTCCACATTGGCTTGTTAAGATACATGTATGTCCTATTTGCTCTGTTAAGATACATGTATGTCCACATTGCTCTGTTAAGATACATGTATGTCCTATTTGCTCTGTTAAGATACATGTTTGTCCACATTGCTCTGTTAAGATACATGTTTGTCCACATTGCTCTGTTAAGATACATGTATGTCCACATTGGCTTGTAAAGATACATGTATGTCCACATTGCTCTGTTAAGATACATGTATGTCCACATTGGCTTGTAAAGATACATGTATGTCCACATTGCTCTGTTAAGATACATGTATGTCCACATTGGCTTGTAAAGATACATGTATGTCCACATTGCTCTGTTAAGATACATGTATGTCCACATTGCTCTGTTTAGACACAGGTATGTCCACATTGCTCTGTTTAGACACAGGTATGTCCACATTGCTCTGTTTAGACACAGGTATGTCCACATTGCTCTGTTTAGACACAGGTATGTCCACATTGCTCTGTTAAGATACATACATGTCCACATTGCCTTGTTAAGATACATGTATGTCCACATTGCCTTGTTAAGATACATGTATGTGCATATTTCCGTGTTAAGATACATGCATGTGCATATTTCCGTGTAAAGATTCACGTATGACCACAAGGCAATGTTTTGACACATGTATGGTCACATTTCCGTTAATATACATATATAACCAACAGAAAAGGTGGTATTTGTCGTAGGAAGGACGGTTAAAGGATACACTTAGATTAAACAGACAAGGAAAGAAAGAAATTAGTAGTAACATAAGATAACAGAAACATGGCTGTGTATTTAAAAAGCGGTTACAGGTTTTCTTCAAATGAAACGGTATAAGTTTTAAAGAAATAACAGCGTTTAACTGGTTGCCAAAGTCAGACAAAGTAGACATTTAGAAGTTAATGAGCAAAAACACAGACACTTATGATATTATAATCGAGGCGGTTAATCACTCGTTTTTATGCGCATACTATCTGCAGGTACTACTTTGTAAACATCTTGCATAAAAGTCAATGATTAACCATGACTGATGTATCCAAGCCTACGTCCCTGGCTGAATCTGCCATCGTTGATCCGAATAAGAAAGCTAATATTGAATATTTGATTCGAAATAAAATATGTTTGAACAGTATTTACGTTTAGAATTTCATGTTCTCGTCATTATGACAAAGCATTGTTCTCGGACAGCATAAACCGTGCAGTAGAACTTGTTTATAATTTATGGTTTCATATCAGAACAGAATATAACAACACAAAACATTCAAATATACGAAACAATATGTAGTTTAACGACAATTCCTGGGGAAAGCAACACAAGACCGAAAATAACACTAAGTTGTGTGCAAAGCAATCGATTAAATTCTGCGAAATGGTTTATAACAGACTTCCGAGGTGTTGGAGCCCACTTAAACAGCCTGAAGCACAACAAATAAATGTAGCTGCATCTGTCGTTGTGGGAGGCACATACTCCCTCGATATGAAACGCTTGGTACAGAGCCACGGTGCACACCTTACACATTTTTCACACATTTTGTCAATCTTCACCGCATGAACAGATGTGTTTTACGTTCTCTTTGTCAGATCTTGTTTATACAGTTCGCAATATTAGGCAGTATGACCAAACTGCACAAACTATGCAAACAGAGAATAAAATGAGTCTATTATAATTCACTAATAGGTAACTTACACGACTTAATGCATGCCTGTAACATTTGATTTTTATATGTATTGTATGCATAACAATTTTAAGAATTATGACTATGTCCTTTGTTTTCAAAGCTATTCTACAAGTTAGCACAGTTTGCCTGTTTAATATACGCTTTGTATTTCTTTATCAAATCGCTAGCTCAGAGCAATAATAACAATATTCTAGTATTGTCCAATTCTTCGCAAGAACATTTTCTTCAGCTGGTCTTTTCACTGTTATTTGAATTGCATTTTTCAAAGGTATCTGAATATCGTCATTTACTATGTGAATAAAACCTTACATTCATTTCAAAACCGCGTTTGCAGTGTCATAGGACGACGTACATTTTACACTCCCTCTCTACAGATGGCACATCCAAGAAGCCACTATAACAAACAGCCGTGTAATCAATTCGGTTGAAAGCTGTTCTTACACGAACTCATAATGTTCTTATGCTTTTGACAATACCTTCATGAATGTGCCAAGAAAATTAGAAATAATCACAATTCACAAGACAAGCTTCTGGAGGGGAATTTATATTACCCATATTACCAAGAAAAAATGCACTTTTATTGTTAAAGCTGAAAGCAATATCGCATGCAGTACATTCGGAATATGCATGTTTCATCGACTAAACTAATCAAACATAATTATGTAAATTGTGCGAAAATAAACAAAACAATAGAAACTTCAAGGACATACAACCGAAATTATTTGTATTTTTAATATTGTTCTAGAACGAAATGTCAAATGCAATGCAATTAAGAATTAAATCTTTGGGAATTCATTTAACGCTATTCGCTATTTTTCTAATTACACAAGTTGAGCGAATCTAGGAGATGAAGAAATAATGATTATCAAAATTTCAGATACTAGGATTGCAGATGGGTGTATGCTATTGTTTACTTAATGTTTAGAACGGCGTGTGATTGGTCAGCATTCTAAATGGATGCATTCAAAGCTTTAGTTTGTAGAAAAGTGCCTTTGGCGTCGATGTGCTATATAAATGGTAGACATACGCAATAATTAATAATTATATTTATATATGTAGGTATATAACATTAACGCTAAACATGTGACGGAAGAACCTTCTTGGGTAACCAAGCTGTGTCTTTGACTCTGTGTTCAGAATTTAAACACTGCCCAAAATCAACCAACTATAACCAGTCTCTAATGGTGTCAAATATTGACACAACGTTTCACAATTTTAAGTAGTATCTACGTCTTTTGAATAAATGGTTTTTTGTTGTTGTTTTTTTCTTTTCTCCGTTACAAACTATCTGAGATATTTGAGACACGACATGAGTTCCCATAAAATAAATTCATTTAAATTCAAGGAACGCGTGGAATCTTAAAATTCAGACATGCGTCAATTACAATTTTTAATAAATGTGTTTAATTGACAGATGTAGTTATGGCAGACATTATCCATACCATACTGATACTTGAAAATTGCAAAAACAACCAAACATATTGTTGTCTTCATACTCAATAGCCGAAATATATATCAGAGATATGAATTGCTTCGTTTAGTTATAAAAAGAGTGCATAGAAAGTAATTGTTTAGCAAATATTTTAAGAACAAACGGATTTTAAGTTTGTCATCTTTTGGTTTAAACACTATTTATTACCGATGATAATACATAAATAAAAACATTGAAACAACGCAAAGAAATCATATATAGTGAATTATTATATGATAAAATGCATTGCTAACAAAAATTTACAATCTACAGAATTGAGAAAATTCCATAAGAAAGATTGTCTTTTGAAACCTACACTACCAACCATGCATAGTTTTGCATATTTCGTACATCGCTGCTATTTTTCCTCACCTCATGTTTTTAAACTTATTTTCACTATACGCCGCGATTGATGCATAATGCCCCCTGCGTCCCATCGCGTGGAGTCACCGCGATACGCGGCGTTGCGAAGTGTTTATTAACTGTAATTAAGGTAGCTGTCAATATTCTGAAGGCTTTTCTTCGTTCCCGTCTTACTCATATACATCTAGACAGTTTTATTAAACTAATGAAAAGTCTACCCGTAATCTACAGATCTGACAATTATAATTTTTCAGACATTTGCGACAAATTGTATGCGAACGTTACGTCGTTGAAATTTCTTTTCGAACTGAGTTCAAAACAGTGAAAGATATCAAAATGATATTTTCATTGTTTGAAACAGTCAAAATTCAATTTTATTTCATAGATACATATCTATAAACCAACCGAATGCAGAAATAAACGTTGATTCTGAAGTTCAACGTTCCACCACCAGATGTTCCCGCTGTTTTATCTCCCTCCATCCCAGTGAGTTCTGATATAACTAACCCTTTCTAGGGGATTACCCAATAGTGATGGATGAAATATAGACTTATAATACGCGTTGAGATTTGTATGCTTGTTAAGTTAGTGAAACAATTAAGGTAATGCTTATTGTCTAGTATGCTTTATGATTGTGTTATCAATTAGCTAGTCATCTTTGGGTCACTGAACTAATCACAGTTGAGATGGCAATTTAGATATGTTTGCAAAGTTTGTAATCATTTCTAAGAATATTAGTGGATTTGCTCTCTTCTGCAATGGATCAATGTATATTTGCAACAGTTGACAGTTTTAGTGTATGTATGTTTGCAATCATAACCTATCGAAGTTCAAATTTGGTTGACTTCGCTTTATAAATCATCTAAAAAGATACCGTTTCAGTTTTAAATCAGCAATAATCAAAAGTAGTAAAGCATTTATTCTATTTCTTACAACAAAACCCAATACAAATTATTGTACCAGCTTCGTTCTTCTTGCTACTAAGCTGATAAATTAGCATTAAGATCGTGTTGGCATGTTAGAAATAACTTGTTCATGATTTATGATTCTGGCATGGAAAGATGACATCTAAGATAGAAATAATTCTGAAAAAAAACCGTATAGACAGTCATGATTTTTATACTAGTCTTTTGATATTTGTTTCAAACTCAATTAGCACTAAGCCCGATCTGATTTGAAATGTAATTACTTGTTTAATGAGGATACTACTTGTAAAAGAAATTGTAAAAACATACGCTGTGTGATAATTGCATTCACATAAAGAACCTGCAGAACTATTAAGATGTGAAACATCAGGTTTAAAAAGTAACCACAAAACAAATTGGAAACTGGAAAATGTTTCATAAGCCTCTATCAATGCATTTATGTAAGGTATTTACTTTCATCTAAGTCGCTAAATTCCAATTAAAACACCACTTTAACAAATACGAAGTAAACTAATAGAAGAAAACACATGCTCTTAACCTCATAAAAGCTTCGCCATACTTTTCAGCAAAGCCATTTGAACTTGATAAATATTTATACAAAAGATTCATTCCACTTAAGAGAAGGAAAACATATCCTTCCCGTCCGGACAAGAATGCTGAAGAAATTTCTGATCGCAAGTGCCAGAATTATCGCGAGATAGGTCTCGACACCTTTCGTCCTTCGCAACAAACATTTTACTTAACCGTAAGTATTTTCTAAGCAATATAACAGTACAAGTAAACAAATTAACCTGTTTTGCTGACTGATGCGTAGTTGAATGCTAACATCTGTTGCGAGTATATCATGTTCAAGGGTGGATGTAATGGTCATAATGTTACTTGTCTAGGTAGAATATAGAGTGTAATAGAGCTATTAGAATGGTTACCATTCCATAAATTCCGCAAATGCTTTGACATTTTCTAACGATATTACTTGTGTCTTAATTAATAGCTACGTGGTCACAAATTCCCTTGTTAAGTAAGCGTCATAAATTCGCTTATTATTTTTACTTGGATAATGAAACTTCGACGTATTTGCTTGCACCTTATATGTGCTGGTATTTAATTGGTTTTGTTTGCAGACCAGGTCATCTGAGGAGATACACAGGCAAGAATGTGTCCATGGTTTCGAAAAATATATCTGGATAACTTCAATATTTACTTGAGTCGGAAAGTGACTTTTGCATGAAAGACAAACTGTTTACCCTTGTATAGCCTTCACATTGGCATTCGACATCTGTTCGAAGTTCACAAGACAGGAGACGGGTAATGAGCTCACCGCAACTCGCATCAACGGTAAAGACAGTGTGAAAGAAGGTTTAGAAAATTTCAATAAATTATTATGATAGATCGATACCACCAGAATGCTTGGGAATACATGCTTAATCAGAGAATTCCAAATCATATTTCAAATAACTAGTTTATATTTCAAGACATGAAGATGACTTTTACAACGACAACATGTGTTAGCATTTGTTAACAAAATAAAACTAAATGACAATTCCTGAAGATATATTATGACGGATTCCCAAGGTGCTATAGCCTGCTAAAACCGCTGGAATCACAACATTAATACTAGACTGCATCTGCCGTAGTGGGAGGCAGATATACTTTTAATATAAATTGTTTGGTGCAGTGCCATGGTGCATCTGCACACAGTTGCCAATCTACACAACATAAACATATGTTCTTTCGTGATTGATGTCTGAGCTTGTTAAATAAATTTCACAACATCAGGAGAAAACAACGCAAAAATAGGTACAATAAAACAAGTCCAAGCTATTTTTGAATTCGATTTACCGACTTGAAATTTACATTGATCTAATGACTCAAAAACTCAAAATGAATTCTTAATTTTAAACTAACCTGACAAAATACATTTCTCATAATCAATACTGATTTACTGACTAGTTGAGAACCGTTAATAAAAGTAAAACAGCATTAAAAATGTGCTTTTACCAAGCGTTGACTGTTCGTTTTGGGTTAATGATCATTTTGACATTACACAAGATCTAAGTTCATTTTCACAGCTACGCTCATCCCTGCTAAATTTGCATCACATTATTCAAAGACCACATACACACCAAGACTGTGTCATTACTGGGTCAAAGCACACACACACTTGCATACAAAAAGATCAAGCAAGACATTCATGTTAAAAACACCCTTTGCTACTGCCTGAGACGACCGACATTTTGCATTCCCCATAACAGATGGAACATACGATGTAGTATGACACTAAGCCGAATTAACGATGCGCTAGAAGGTCGTTCTGTACACACTAATTCACATGGTTGCTTTGTTTTGACGACCAGGTTCAAGAATGTGCCAAGAAATAATCCCGATTCATAGTACAAGCTTGGAATGTGCACTTGTCATATAAATAAAAAAAAATATATGGACGTTTATTGTTGATGCTGAAAGCAAAAGTGCATGGAATTACGTTGGTATTGTGCATGTTTCAACGCTTAAAGTCATCATACAGAATTGTTAAAATTTGGGAAACAATTTATCCTATTTTTTAATCCAATAATATAGAACAACTGCAGGGTCAGGCAGCCGAAACTATATGTATTTCCAACATTGCCATGGAACAAAAAAGTCAAACTCAATTCGATTGAGAATTAAGATCTCATGATTCAGTAAACCAACTTCGTATTTATCTACAGTATATTGACAAAAACTATTTGTTCAAATATAGTTTAATGTCGAAAGGAGTATACAACACGCATGTGTGTTTTTCGCCAACGTTAGCGAGAACGTCGGTAAAGACTAAACGTGAAAGCACCGAGTCGTCCAATTTTGAGAGCAATGGTTATGTCCCACACAAAATGGCATAATTGCACTCATTATCGTCAAATTTAGTGATATTCCTCAAACAAATAACCCACACATCAATTCGGTGAAAGAGCAAGACATTCAAGATTCAGGAAGTTCTGTATAATATCAAAAATTGGTGAAGCATCAATAAATGTAGGGCAAGCAAAGCATTCGTCGGCTCACATAGCTACATGTACAGACGGTGTTGAATTGAGAATACTATCAAAGTCCCTTGGCCTGCTTACATCGAAGCAATGCGTAGATTCCTTTGCATAATACGACTTTGGCTGAGAGACCTGGATGTGTTACTTACAGTCATTAAATTAAGCGACACCAACCATATGTAGTTCTATTTTAGATCATTTCTTTTCGTATGTAAGAACTCATAGATGCATCTAAATTCCTAGCATGTCTAACTTTAGGTGTATTGTACATACGTTAAGTACATCAAGGAAATAAGGAACGCATACCTTTAAGATGCTTGGTTTGCATATGAATGGATATCGTTTTCTTTGATCTTTGTAGAACGATATGTGCAGTGCTTAAGTGATTTCGAGATGTAGATGTAATTGGTTAGTATTCGTAACTGATGCGACAAGTATTGCTTATTTTACACTCAAAGAAAAACCAGAAGGGTTTGGCAGGGGAATCGTCATGTTTACGTTAGAAGTTTGGATGTGTTGAACATCAAAGGCTCTGTTGATTAAATGGTAGATGTATGCAATAATTGAGCAATAAAGTTGTATAATTGTGTTTCTAATGTCAATCTGTTCTGTATTAATATGAAAGCTTATCATGTCTCCATCATAAAATATGTTATTTTCTGCTATCTGGTTGTTTTTGTGTTCAAAATTTGATTCATTATCAGTACCATATTAAACCATGCTAAAGTAGAATATGCTTAAATAACGTTTCTCAGTACTGTATATATACTATATTCTTTTATAAATATGGTAATCCACTTAATGTTGCTCTTCTTGATGTACAATAACATGATGACAATCTGTATTGCACCGTGATATTTTGATATCATTTACTTCCTAAAGATTTATGTTAAGACATGGACAGATGTGGTTTAATACTGAGGTGATTCTTATTCTGCATACATACTGTAATAAACGTTTGAATCATTAGCATTGCTTTGGAAATATGTTTCGAAATCAGTTAGCACCAAACACGTTTAATTTCAATCAGCAGAAACTTCATTTTGATAAAAGATATTGGTTCTTTGAGGTGCTTCTATGTGTTTACTTTCCATTTCGAAGTTATGTTTGATTTGAAATGTTATTTCTATAGAATGAGAACAATATGTGTTTTTACATATACAGCGAAAAGCTAAATCTTACGTAATTTGCAGAACTACTCAAATGAAATAAGCACGAGTGTGAAGCAACATGTTTCAAGGGCAAATATCGGTGTTATTTTCGGAAAGTATTCACTTCAATCTAAGTCGCTCGCTATATTCCATTTTAAGCAACAATAATCAGATATATTCTTATAGAAGAAAACACATGCTCTTCACCCAATAAAAGCTTTGCCATACCTTTCAGCAAAGCCATTTGAACTTGATAAATATTTATGCAAAAGATTCATTCCACTTAAGAGACGGAACAATCATATTCAGCCCGTCAGGATAAGAATGCTGAAATTGCGGACGCGTGCCAAACGATTTCAAGCTAAAGGCCTCGACACCTTTTGTCCTTCGCAACAAAACATTTCACTCAACCGTTAGTATTTTCCAAAGCAATATTACAGTACAAGTAAACACAAACACATGTTTTGCTGGGTAATGGAAATAGATACTCTAACATCTTTACTGGTATATCATGTTCAAGATAAATTGTTATGGCCATTATTTAATGTGTCTAAGTGGAGTATAAGAATTGTAAAAGAGCAATTAGAATGCTTACAAATCCAGGACTTCCGCATTTGTTTTGACACTGTCTAGAAATATTTCATAACCAGTCTCCCGTCAGTCGGTCTCTCTAACAGAAAATTCTAAGACACAAATACGCCATGGATACACACGCTTTAAAACAAGATTTAATAAGCTGAATTCCGGTGAATAGCAAATAAACATATAGTTGGCAATATTTTGAACATAATTTGATCTGGCATTCATAGCTGTTTTAAAAAAGTACTAGAAATATTTGTGTTCAGCTATGTTGCCCATTTCGACATTCACATTGACACTGTTCCAAAAAGTTGAAAGACGCCTGACATTTAATGGATCTCGTGTAATTTCAAGGCTATCTGTGCAATTAAACAGGCAATATCGTGGCTGTATAATTCGGCGTTAATGAATTAATTTGAATGACTACTTGATTACAAATCTAAAGCACTAACGAGGTATTCTTAATTTGATGTCATGTCAGTTAACTTGGTTTAAACAGTTATGTGAAAATTGGAAATGTTATGTTGAATTTATTGCAGAAGTGGTATGAAATAAAGCTTGGCAAGTGTTAATTGTGGCCTTGAATAATTTACAAATTGGACTCTTTAATGATTTCTAATTCCCAATTATTAAGATAAATGATACTAGACACCTTAATTGATTATAAGCCATTTTGCAAGTAAATAACAGGAAATAGACTTACAGATAATCACGTATCTTAAAACGAGGTTTCTCGTCAAAAGCAACTATAAATATAACGGAAGTAACAAGATTCAACGTGTTGCCCAAAGTCAGTACAAAGAAGACGTTTAGACGTAAAGGAGCAAAAACAAAGACATTCATGGTAATTGAGTTTGGGCGGTAAATTGTTCAGACTGGTTGCCCGATGTTATCATATTTTACGCGTGTTCTTTTGCATAACAGAACTGAAAAACAAACAACTGATTTAGGCATGGTCGTTATAGATGTTATCAAACAAAAAAATGCAGTATCGGCCACAGCTGGTGGTTATTGTTTATATTATTAATCCTATATATAACAAATTTTATCACAATATATATCGGTATCATGCATGGGCGAAGCTTTCAAAATCATCAAGTAAAAATTGAAAGCGTAATTCTAAGATTTTTTTTCGGTCAATATATAGAATTTTCATTATACATTTTGTAGTTAAAAATAATTTAGAAACATTTACGTTAAAATGTATTATAACAGAAGTTTTGAAACCCCAAGATCAAAGACCAAAGAAGAAAAAATAATGAAAATTGTACAGTTAATAAAGCATTTATAAGAATGAGACCTTTATCACACTGTAATGACATTTCTTATGACATGCCGCGACATAGCGCGAGATAATGTCCGCGTTTGACCACGAGTTGTCAGTGAAAAGTAGGGTCCACGTGATTGTATGGGTGATCAACGACATATTTGAGATAGTGTTTGGACAAAGGTATGTGTCGCATGATGAGTAAGGAGTTGTTTCGACATACATGTATGTAAATAACACCTTTGATACGAAATTACTTATCACCAAAATGTGTACAAGGCGTTTGTAATGAAAGGCTCGACAAACTGCGGTTTAGACGAGTTTGAAGGAATGGTGAAGGATTACGTGCCATAGGTTCCATTGAAAATTAGTTCTTAAACACGGAGCAGCTCTTCTAACGCATATTAAAATAGCATTCCCATTTGCTTTCATGTACGATACTCGTAGAATACTTGCAATATCGTACACATGTCGAATACACTTAAAACATTTTCGTAGTTGATCCGACATTACATTAACATTTTGTCGCAACAAATGCGACCATGTTCACGGCTGCGTTGCAATGCGAGTACGGGAACGTTCTGCAAAGCGATAATGTAAAGACGCGTTGCAAGATTTGTACGGGAACGTTCTGCAAAGCGATAATGTAAAGACGCGTTGCAAGATTTGTACGGGAACGTTCTGCAAGTCGATAATGTTAAGACGCGTAGTAAGATTTGTACGGGAACGTTCTGCAAGGCGATAATGTTAAGACGCTTTGCTAGACTAGTACGTGAACGTTCTGCAAGGCGATAATGTTAAGACGCTTTGCTAGACTAGTACGGGAACGTTCTGCAAGGCGATAATGTTAAGACGCGTTGCAAGATTTGTACGGGAACGTTCTGCAAGGCGATACTAGTAAGACGCTTTGCTAGACTAGTACGGGAACGTTCTGCAAGGCGATAATGTTAAGACGCTTTGCTAGACTAGTACGGGAACGTTCTGCAAGGCGGTAATGCTAAGACGCGTTGCAAGACTTATACGGGAACGTTCTGCAGGGCGACAATGTAAAGACAGTCAGACTTCCGTATGCCGTTCCGGACAAAATAGATGTTTCGAAATAACACGTGCACGTTTATTTGTGCTAGCAGCTATACGTTCTTGTAAAAATTGCAGTTTTATTTTAAAGTCGATTGCGAAATTTCGATTTAGGGCTCACTTAAACCCGCATAAGTTACTTCCCCAACGCTGCCGTACATGTTATTCTTAATATGCACAATGTACAGATACCTGGATGGCGTAGTCTGGGGCCATCAAGCGCACACTTCTTGTTCGTCTTTGTATGAAATATAGCGACATATGCTTGACTTTTCAATAGAAGCGCTGAGATAGAATGATAACCCATAAAACATCTGATTCTATTTTAGATATCTAGCCAAAATTATATAAGGATTATTCAAACAATAACAACATGTGCTGGCTGTTGTTAACAAAGCAATTTATATAAACCTAGCCTTCACACTTAATGAAAATAATGATTCCTGAAAATGGTTTATAACGGATTCCTGAGGGGTTGTAGCTCACTTAAACAGCTGGAATCACAATATAACACAGGCTGCTTCTGTCGTAGTGGAAGTCAGTTACACCTTTGATATCAATCGTATCGTGCAGCGCCAAGGTGCAACAATTGCACATCATGCACACATTTTATCAATATTCAACGCATGAGCAGATGCTTTTATGTCCTGTGTTTTATTTAAAGAGATTTTGCAGCCTTATGCAATAAAAAAAAAACAAAGGAAATAAATTCTTACAAGACAAGAGGTTGAAAAACTGGTTTGAAACTTACAACAAGTTTATGGCTGAATAGATACAATCAATGATAACGTTTATTATTAAGTGTTACGTCATTGAATTTATATATGGTATTCAATATATATTTCAATGACTACCTCCGAACCTTAGCTTAAATAGTATAGCATTTAAAGAGGACATTAATGTGGTTTCTCAGCTTTGGTTTAGTCATTGATCATTGTACCATTCATATGTTTGGCTGCTAGCAAGGCTTATTAATGTTAATTTTGCACTTTAGTATTCGAAGAAACATTAACAGTAAGACTAGGAGTACGTTTGCAGCCGAGTCAATGCATAATCTCTGGCCTTTAAGTATATCAAGCAAGACATTCATGTTAAAACCACCTTTGCTGTTGCGAACGGCGACCGATATTTTGCATTCCTTTTTACCATATGGCACATTCAATGTTCGAAGTGAGTATGACACTAAGCCACGGAAATGACGCTCTAGAAGGGCGTTCTGTACTCACGCATTCACATGGTTGCACTGTTTTTGACGTTCACGTTCCAAATTGTGACAAGAAGGTAAGACATAAGCACAATTCATATTACAAGCTTCTAATGTGGAATTTGTTTTACCGATAGTAAGTATGCACATTATTTTAGCACAAAAAAGTAAACTAGCATGTGCTTCAGACGACTGGTGAATGTTTCTGCACTAATCAGACGTAATTATTCACATCGAGTAAATATGAGCAAAACACTTACTTATTCAATTATTCAATAGAAAACACAGGAACGAGCCAAGTTGTGCACACCGAGAACGTTAAGGTGAATTTATTTCATTATCGTCATGGAATAATTCACATAGCGGGAAATAAAATGCAAATGTGTCATCGCTATTAAAAGTTTGATGATTAAGTAAAACAACGTTTAATATATGTATATAATCGATTCCAATCAATACACTGAACATATTGCTAGTGGTATAGATAATTTATTTCATGTTTTCGCAAACTATTCCGAGGACGTAAAGGTCATTGTAAGAACGTTATTCGCGAGCACTGAGTTAAGCAGCTGTTAACGTCAAATCTAATGAAATTCCGACATATACTAACCCACATGTTTGCGAGAGGTCGCTGAAAGAACCAGACATTTAGAAAATAAAGAGTTCATACCAAGCTGGTGACACACATCTGTACATATGGCACATTCCAAACACATGTTTACCCAACAGATGCATAACTACACCGTGTTGGTTTGGAAAGTTCATCACTCAAGCTTATTTTAGTAATATTGAGGTGACGGCAACGCCCAATGCTTACCTATACCAAAGACCTGCTCGACTCAAAGCCGATTCTAATGAGCTAGCGCCAGAAAAAAGACGATTTTCTAATAGTCATAACTTTAAAACTGATTTGTTGCATCTTTGCATCTTCATTTTTATTTCAGTAAATCAGCGTTAAGATTTTATATTTCAAAGTATCACAAAATACGCACATTAATGACACCAAGATGGGAAAGCTTTTAACCTCAGAAACTTGGTTTAATTTATATCTCAGTATAGGGAAAATAATACATTGTAATCAAACAGCTGCATGCAAAGACAAATAATGCAAGTGTGAATATGTTCATATCAAATTATGCCCTATTTTCTCATTACGCTCCAAAGCATCATCGAGGTTTCCCTTCTCCGAATATACAACACACTTCGACTGCTATAATGATAAACTTTTCCCTGGAATTATCAAGCTTGTAGAATACCTACCCGTTTGCAATACCTAGATATTGCTTTTTTATTAGAGAAATGGATGTATTAGTTTTTTCTTATGTGTAATGTACGCTGTGAAGCCATTAAAACAGCTATGAAACAGTCTGCAATACATTTGTGCCTCTCAGATTCCAATCAATCAATAGGTTTAAATGCTCCGCTTTCCTAGTCCTTATTGTATAATTAGATTGATCCATTAATACATCAAGAGCAATCATTTTGTAAAAGTACAGACTGATAAACTGAAAAATGTGGCGCTGGCGACCTCAATGCCTGCCTTTATGCTTTTGTTTATAATTTGTCTATTAAATCGCTCGTAAGGCGGCATCTTTTTAACACTCAAAGATAATTTGTAAACAATCCTTTCTACTTTATTATTTTGTGCCTTTTTCTCTTTGGCAACCAGAAAAATATCAGCATTTTATGTCATTTTATTTTACAACTATAATTCGTTCGTAGAACATACTGCATGCGAAAAACATCCTGCACGATTGATTTTAAAACTAACACAAAATCACGGAAGATTCAAAACGCAAAAACGGATTATGATTTGATAATATCAAAAACACATGAATTTCCTCTTATCAAACAAATCTGTCACCTACCTAGGTCAAAGACGATCACTTTTGGCTTCGGCTGATCCCTCAGGACCTCTTCCAGCTCCTCCAGCTCATCCGTATCCGGTGATAGGGAACGCTCCTCGGACGTCTGTGAGCGGCACTCGGAAGTGGAGACAGTGTCCCGACCCTCGGAGTTTTCTCGGTCGTGCAGGTCCGGAAGTACGTCACGTTCCTCTTCCTTGAAACAGTCGTCCCTCTCGTCTTCAGATCCGGAAGCCATGGTCGCGTGGAAGTGTTGTGTTGCTTAATGCAGCGAATAGTGTTCAGAAAATAACACAAGTTTTGATTAGTTTTATTAATTCGATGTCGAAAATCCGGTTATTTTCTGTTTGTTGAAAGCATTTTCCGTCAATATAAGTTATACATTGCGTTTCGAAACTCTGTGTAAATTGTGTCTTGCTTTCTGACAGCGGTATGCCTAAAATCTTCACGTTGATTTCAAGAGGCGAAAACCGTGAATGAATTAACCGCGCGAACTGAATGAAATTTTCAGTTAATGCTGAAAGTGAGCTCTGAGAATGCGCGAAAGAATTTCCTCCAATACCGCTTTACTTTGAGTTTTACAGGTCTTGAAAGTTTTGTGAATTGAATCTCAGATACCCGAACTCCTGTAATACAGGTATGCTTAGTTTCATCATTTTAGAAAAATCCATACAGACGCAACGCAAAAATCCCAATTTAAAAAATCACATTTAACGAATCCAATAAAACAACAAAAACAACAGTTAAGTTTGCAATTGAAATTTAATTACCACATGACGCCTAATACACAACGTTGTCCTTATTCTAAATAACCAGATCTTGAATGAACTATATTACGCTATTCTTTCCTCACAGCTAGGTCCTGCATGTTTAAAGTCCTCATCAGTGTATGTGAATGCAGGTGCATGAGTGACAATTGCTTCTAATTACACGAACTGTCACGTGATGTGTAACCACGTGACAACCACATTTTGATGGCTGGGAAGAATTCGACAAGCGTATGATTGTTATGTGGCGGGTAAATTGTCTGTCGACGCCTATAGGAGTTCGTTCTCTTGGTATGATATCAAAGAACCTGATTTCCGTGAAAAAAATGTACATAATTTGAGTGTTATTAACGTCACATTCGAAAAAAACAAACTAATTGATGCGCTAGTGTCAAAACATGTATCGGTTTCATGTAATCTGATACCGCTAATTGCCATTTCTATTAAAATCTAATTTCCATGCAGATATCAAATTGTATATACTAATAAAACATGCATACATACATATACAATTATATATACCATGTCCGTTTCTTAATTGACAAGGAAACATAAACAAATGGTACCGTTGAGTTATTTTTTCAGAAAATGCGGTTCTTCCTAGATGCAAACTTCAACAGATATACACACTGTGCAAGTAAATAGTTTACAGCTCTAATAAAACAGAAAACAGGGAGCAGAACATTATGGAATTTGGTATAAAACAGCAATTAATTTTCCTACAAACAATCAGTAAGTTTTCTTTCAGAAAGTGTTATTTGATTTTCCTGTAGTCCATGTTATAATGTACAACTTATAATAAAGACTTGAAACAACGGAATGTAGATAGTTATATACAATTACACCGAACAAAGTGCGAAATCGTTTTTAAATAAGTCACATTTAACGTTTTTGATGTAAATTCCTGACGTTGGTGGGCGTCGCAACACGTGTAGGTGTGTTTTTAAATAAGTCACATTTGGCGATCTTTTGGCCATTTCTCTACGTTGATATTCGCCGCGACTCGTGCATTGGTGTTTCTAAAAGCTAGATCCATTTTAAGATGTTTTGAAATTCCAGACTTAATTTCAATTATAGTGGTTGAATAAAACAGGTAATGAAATCCATTTTGAAATGTTTACTATGCGTATCATATATACTCTATTTGACACCACTCGTAAATGTTTACATGAATGAGGGCAGGTATTTCAATCTCCCAGACCAAATTAGTTAAGGTATTTTACTTTACGTTAACTTCCGATAAATTTATCATTGATAGACAAAACAAACAAAATATATTTTTTTGCTTTCCGATATTTACACATTGCAATATAAAGTTTTCTTCTGCTATACTGATCTATTTGCAGAACAAAAATGTAATTTGAAATTGAAATGTCGAGGAAGAACGCGCGTGTTGCTGCAGAGAATTAAACGTTTGCATATTTTAACCCAGTAAAACCCGCTCAGATAGCTTGGAAGTCTGTAAACGTTTAGCTGTTCGTTCACGGACAGCGTTTTTTTAAGTAGCCTGAATATCCAACACGAAAGATAAATTTGGGGGCCCGTGAATTCCAATTCATTATTACATAACGGCATTCAGCTTAAAACAATCATGATTTTCAATTAAATTAATATTAATATTAATCTGAAACAGCATAAGGTAAATGGTGATCATCAGTTACATAAACAAAGAGAGTTAAGCAGTGTTAACAAAATACTAGAATAAATAGCAGCAGGTTTTGTTTACTGGCCATATACATAATATCTGAACAATAATTGTGCTTGTTTAATCATGGATTTTATTAACATATATCCGCATCATTCAAATAACCATTTAAAGCGTAGGTGAACATTGCTTAGCATAGGTGAACATTGCTAAGAAAACTTGAACATTGCTAAACATAGGTGAACATTGCTAAACATTGGTGAATATTGCTAAACATGCGTGGTGAACATTGCTAAACATGGGTGAACATTGCTAAACATAGGTGAACATTGCTAAACATTGGTGAATATTGCTAAACATGCGTGGTGAACATTGCTAAACATGGGTGAACATTGCTAAACATGGGTGAACATTGCTAAACATAGTTGAACATTGCTAAACATAGGTGAACATTGCTAAACATTGGTGAATATTGCTAAACATGCGTGGTGAACATTGCTAAACATGGGTGAACATTGCTAAACATGGGTGAACATTGCTAAACATAGTTGAACATTGCTAAACATAGGTGAACATTGCTAAACATTGGTGAATATTGCTAAACATGCGTGGTGAACAATGCTAAACATGGCTGAACATTGCTAAACATGGGTGAACATTGCTAAACATAGTTGAACATTGCTAACCTGTTTGCAATTACCCATTACGTCGAATTCAGCAAAATTAAAAAAATATAAAATTTACAATGACGGTACACAGAGAGAGGAATTACGTGACTTCAACGGGGTTCTCACATGGATCACAACGGATCAAAACCGATGTAAACAACCAAATGTGCGACGTAAATTTATAAATAACTTTTTGGACAGAATAGATCTGAAAATATTTATATAAGATTATGCTAATTCTTGCTTCTTCACGTCTAAAATATTTAATACTTGCTTGTATGTTAACGATGCAAAATTTCAACGTGACTGAATTTTGTAGAACGATACAACGCTGTGTGTACCGTGATTCTTTGTTATGTGTGCATTTCTAAGTAATGAGTAATATCAAAGAGGTCAAACATACTTAAAATTGTTAGCTTTATTCATTACCTTCACAAACGAATTGTTTGTAAAAAGTATTTAAGTTCTAGCAATAAATATAGAATTTTCGAGAAATGTTGTTGTTAACATGAACATTAATATATGCTGCTCATCACGTGAGCTTTTTCCCAGCTAAATAAAGCTATACTATTATAAGACTATATCTAATCATGTTACAGGAGACTTAAGAAGTTTTGAGAACTTAGAGCCAGGTTAATTTTCATTCTTTAAATGATCAATTTTATGAAGGTAACCCCGTAAAGTATAGTTCTGTCAATTACACCAACGTTTAATAGTGCGACTCCGGGTAACAGTGCGAGGAACAGTTTAAATGGGTTGCCCGCTGTAGTTTACGTAACCATATATATGCAGTCTGTTGTTGTTTGACTCAGCCAGCCCAACATTCTTGACGGATTTTTTTCCAGCCATCGTGACATTAATTTTAACCAACTCATGTTTTTCAAGCCAGGTCAATCAATATCAAATATTATTTTATGATTTTGAGCTAACTTCATTTAGCTATAGTGTATGAATATTTCAAAAATCTTATTAAGTAAACATTTCTGATTATAGTTTAATCATTTCATTTATAGTTTTTTTGGTAATGAAGGAACAAGACCTTCAATGATTTAATTTTAGCCACAATTTTAAATCGTTGCATATGAAAGTGCAAACATGTTTTCATAAAGCATTTCAAAATAACAACTGCAAAGACTTCTTAAATATGTTTTGGTAGATTGTGTTCTTAAGGGATTTTGCCTAACCCTTATCAAAATTAACTTAAACACTATTTACAATTGTACATATACACAGAATGTATGGTAAAACCTCATGAAAAATATATTAATTTACACGTACTATTGAATCTGATAGTATGTGCGTGATTGTCACATGATATGTAAAAAAGGTTATGAGTGTCAAACAAAACACTTCAAAGTCATGCATAAATATTTGCCATGTACATGTCTATAACAAGCTACATCGCGTAAGAGTCATAGTTAATGATTGTTAAGTGCTGTTAAACCCAGTCAAACTGTCTCCGTACAAAAACCAAGGCGAACCAAGAGGAAATAGGGACCGTTATTCCCGCTCTATCTCAACCTACCTACTTACTTACGCACACGAGTACGTATGCAGCTGTTTGGGTGATAGGCTTGAATGTAAATACGAAACAAAAATTGCTTTTAAGGAGGTAGAAATTGCAAAATATTATGATGGAACGAGAGTAAACAACTGTAATTGACAAAACCTTCCTCAATATTTATTAACTTCCGAAATGAAATTTGCAATAACTTATGTTAGCATTTTTGAAACATCAATAAAGTGACAGAAATTAATAGACTTCCTTAATATAATTCAACAGTTCAATTTTCTGACGCCTTAAAAATATTGCAGATTTCAGAATAAATTTAAACAAACACATTTCAAAACTAATTGATTTTGTAATACGATTTACAGATCGGCCCCCCCCCCCCATCCCTAAAAAGAGAAGATACTCATACCATATTAACTTGAATAGGCTTGACCTTAACTCTGACAAGACACACGTTAGTATTCAACTTCAAAATCAGTGGCAGTCGAACCGTAACATCTAAATCTATGTTAAGCATAACTGTCAAAAATGTAAGTCAAAATTTAGGTTCAATGCTTAAATCAATTCAAATAGTTTACAGTGTGTATTTTACATACCACACACGTATCAAAATAGCTTTACCGAAAATAATGGGATTATCTCTTTGGAACGGTTAGTAAACACGAGTTAGGAGTAGGTGTCTGATGCAAAGCAAAGCCATTGAGGTCGATCGCCATCTTGTCTTTCTTTGCGTCTTACATGTGTATATTAAATTATATCAAACATCAATTGAGTAATCTAAATATCTCGCATCAGCTATAGGAATATAACTACTATCCCTTGAATGGTATGATATTTCAAAATAGGTGAAAAGATATAGAATCACCTTAGCAAAAAGACAGAAATTTGCATTCGTGATAAAGTACCTTCACTTCAGAATCTGAGTTCAAAAAGAATCTTAGTGATGAAGTTGGTTTTTCCACCTCCATATAAAAAATAAAATCCCTATGACTCAAGTCTCGTAAATGGAATTTCCCTAAAACCCTGAAAAACATGAATTAATCAAATACTCGCAAAAAACGCTTATGAAAGCGAAATGAGTGTGAACAAAGTAAATCATGCATTCCAAACTTTCCGAACTCAAGGAAATATAAACGTATTTTTAACAGAAAGGGTGCGGCTATTGATACACAGTTCATCTTGAATTAATCTGGTCTTCATCTTGTTGAGAAATCGGAGCGAGTGCCTGGACGAAACCAACTTTTACGGCTTGGCCATCTATTGAACCAAAATTTGGTTCGAATATAAACTTTTCATTCATTTTTATATTTTAAATACTACAATTTGTCTTCGCGAATGTTCTTGGTTTAAATTTGTTACCCGCTTATGGTTAATAGAACTAATTTTTCAAATATTTCAATACATCCAGTTCCAGTCATATGATTAAATATGGACAAACATAACAATTAATCAAATACTGTTGTACAACTTATTTACATAATTGTCATTATCGATTGTTAAAATTATATTTTATCATTATAAATTATACTATAACAGAAAATAAAATATTACTTTCAATTATTACATAAATACTTCAGTTCGTTACAAAGCGTTGGTAAAAGATTGTACTGTTCTTATACATACATATACGGAACAACTTACTTAAGAATATTTCAAGAAATACATATTTGGTATTAATTATTAGGTTCCGTACTTTATATACATGATGTATGTTAAAAAGAAGTGTCCAATCCATTAATGTGTAGAGGATGTCTAAATATTTCTGTCTATCGTTGCACGTAAACATATTATTGTATTGTATGTCGCTCTAACCAGCCTAAAGACAAAAGAGAAACACTTACGTCAAGTATAAGGGATTATCAAACAACAGCTTGATATGAGCTAATGACCATTTCCCAAGTGTTACATTTGGTAATTCCGAGTATAAATACGTTATACTTGTATCTTAACACTTTACACATGGATTTAATATACGTGATTTTAGACAATTGTTAGTGTTGAACTTAGCACATTACACAGTCACAGGCAGATAAGTGTTAAACAATTAAATATCAACATAACAAATACTATTATATATTTGATTTCTAAAGTCTGAGATATATACAAAACAGGTACATACAAATGTAACAGGCGTGTGAGCGCAGTGTAGAGCATATAATAAAATAACAATCTTTTTCAGTGAGATATCGATATTTATTAATCTCGTGAAATTGAAAGTTGAGATGTTCTTGTGTCAAAGCATTCTCACTTTAACATTTCTTTGGAAATTGAATGCCAAATGTCGTTTGTCAAGCCAGCCCGACATTCATATTGAATGTTGTTTTTATGCCAGCTCGGCATTCATGTTGAAAGTTGTTGTGTTTATATGCCAGCTCTCCAGTCATTTTCGGAATGTCAAGAGCAGTTTGTTGAGACATCTATAAATATAATATCAGTATAGAGGAAACGCCGTATTTGTATAGTTTTGCTAATAACATCAACGAGTAATAGTGCGATTCTGGGTAACAGTGAGAGGAAACAGTACAAATTAGTGCCAGCGAGTTAACTTAATGAAAATATATAAGTCGAACTAGCTTTCATTACATAGAAGCAAGACATAAATGGTTTAAATAACAAGTGTCGTTTGTCAAGCTCCACAATATTTTATGCTGTTTGTCAAGCAAGTTCAACATTCAATGTCGAGCCAGATCTACATTTATTTCCGGAATGCAGTATGTTGTTGTTTGACTAAGCAAGCTCAACATCCTTGACAGATTTTTGTCCAGCCACCTTGACATTAATTTTATAAATATCAAATCATGTTTGTCACGCCAGATCAATTTTAAATGTCGATTACATTTTTTGATTTTGAGCTAACTTTATTTAGCTAATAGCATATCTGCATTTTCAAAAATCTTATTGAAGTAAACATTTCTGATTATGTTTTAAGCATTTGATTTATAGTTTGTTTGGTAATGCATGGAACACTACTGTCAAGACTGTCATTTTTTTAAATTTAAGCCACAATTTTAAATCATTGCATATGGAAATGCTGACACTTTTTCATTCATCATTTCAAAATACCGACTGCAATGATTTCTTCAATATGTATTTTGTAGATGGTTTTCGTACAGGATTTTGCCAACTTTAACACTATTTGGAATGGTACATATACACAGATTGTATTATAAAACGTTATGATAAAGATATTATATGTACTGTTAAATCTTATTATTTGTGCATGGTTGTCACATGATGTGTTAAAAAGGTTATGATTTGCAAACAAAACACTTCAAAATCCACTACTGTACTTAATGGATTTACTCTTCTGGTACAAATTATTTAACAAAACCTTACAAAATATGCATGCAGTTTTCAGTTTAAACTTTAACGGCGTCTTTGTTGCCATAGTTCAATATTTGTCTTGTACATGCCTGTTTCAAGCTACATCGTATTAGAGTCATATTGTGAAATGTGGTAAAGCGCTGGTAAAATCCAGTCAAACTGTCTCCGAACAAGAATCAAGGGGAGATAGGGCCCATATTTCCCGCTCTGTCTCAACCTAGCTATATACTAAAACACAGGAGTATGTATGCAGCTGTTTGGGTGATAAGCTAGAACGTCAATACAAAACAAAAATCATTTTCAAGGAGGTAGAAATTGCGAAATTTTATGATTGAAGGATTATAGCAACTGTAACTGACAAAATACTTCCTCAATGTTCTTAACTACCGAAATGCAATTTGCAATAATTTATGTTAGCATTTTTGAAACATCGTTAAAGTGACAGAAATTAATAGACTTCCTTAGAATAATTCACCAGTTCAATCTTCTGACGCCTTAAAAATATTGCAGATCTCACAACTAATTTAAACAAAAACATTTCAAAAATAATTGATTTGACAATACGATTTACAGATCTGCCCCCACTCCCTCAAAAAGAGAAGAGAACCATACCATATTAACTTGAACAGGCTTGACCCGGGGCTTGTCTTAACCCTGAAAAGACCAACATTAGTATTGCTCATCCCGATATTTATGGTGATGTTTTAAAGAAAATTCGTAAAATTAAAATGTTTCCAGCAGGAAGTTTGGCAGAAAGACTCAATGAATTACTTTGATTTATTTAAACCGAGGGTATAAAGGCAATAATTTGAAGTGAACTTGCCTTCTTGTTTTTGAGGATTAATTACTGAAACAAAATATGGGGTTTAATATAGCATCCTTACATAATTGCGCTTTCAGTCCTTTGATTTTATGAAACTTTTGCAAATTCATGTTATCTTTAAAACTTTATTTGGCTGACTCGGAGTGTTTTGGCATGTGACGTCATTTTCTTCAAATATTTTAAAGAAGTAATCATTTGGAAGAAAAGATGACCTAATATATGTCGCTTTAATAATGTTTACTTTATTTGTTCCTAGTTTTAGTACAATGATGCTTTTTATTATGAAACTCTATGATAACACCGTTTTAAACATTTATTTTATAAGGCAGACTGTGTGTGATGCTCATAGTTTCAAACAATGACTGCATCGTATGTTTGAAAAGTTTTTGCATTAGGTGCCCTAAATTGTATTCCTCCGTCTGCAGATAGAGTTGGGATCTCTAATCATTGAAGTACTTGGGGTTTACATATAAGTTTATTATTATTTGTTTTTTTATTAAGTTTTCTCAAGTTAATGCATACTTTGATAAGATTTATCTTTTACGTTGTTTCTTCAACTCAACTCAATATTCTTTTATTATATCACAGTTTACATTTAAGTAAAAGCATGTGAAAACGCAATATATATATGTTAACACAGGTATAAATATGTGGGTAAATGGCGGCTTCACAACAGGTTTAGAGTTTATTATTATACAAAACAAATATAATTAGTAAGTAAGGGGAATGTGGTTAGTTTAAATAGTATTATTAATTTTTTTTATAACAAAACAAATTCATTTATTTGAATTAAGATACAATATAATCCATATAGTTATGAGATATCAAATGAAAAACTAAAAAATACATGATCAGATTCGTTTAAAGTGATTAACTAAGATTTTAACAAAAAATGCTGTTTTCCTTAAGGTATCCGGGTTCTTACAATTTAAAACTTCACTAAAGTGTAAGACATTAGGTCTTGAGTAAAAACGACTACTTATGTATTGTTTTCTGGTAGGATTGTAAGTAAATAGTGCAGTTCGTCACCGATATCGTTTAGATTACAAAACGTACACTTTCTATTGACATGTGGTACAGCATTCTGTCTCCACCTACCGACTTCGATAGGGAATTTATGATTACTAGTGCGGAAATGCAAGAATGTAAAACGTAGAGATTTGGGTAAAATATCAAGGTACTCCTCAAGTTTAATATCAGACTTAAACAGAGAATACATTTTACCCTTAGACGAAAGATTAAATTGTTCAAAACAGTTTTCCTGAAATTGGTCTACAAGGTTAGATTTCACAAGTTTACTGATATGTTTAACAGGTACTCTTGTTTGGTTATGCCAAACGTATGAATAACCCGTTGAATCAAGTATTGACTTGATGTAACTGGTCCAGGCTGAATTATTACTATGTAAAATGCCTTTATATATCAAAAAACTTATTTTCAAGTCATGGGATGAAACGAGTTTACTCCAGTAACTAGTCATTCTGGTTTTAACTATGGTGTTAAGGGGATATCTACCCAGTTCCGAGTAGAGCATGTACCGTGGAGTACTTTTTCTAGTATATGTAATCCGTCGCAAAAAATTACAGTGAAGTTGCAGCAACAGATCAAGGTTTTCAAAACCCCAGACTTCACATCCGTACGTTAGAATCGGGACAATGGTAGAATCAAAAAGCTTCAGTTGTATGTCCAAAGGCAAGTCTAGGTTATTAATTCTAAGAAATAGAGCATACATTGCTTTGTTAGCCTGGCTTATTAAATATTTACGGCAGTATAAAAAGCTACTGGTGGACGAGAAATATACACCTAGGTATTTGTATTCCTTGACTATCTCTAGCGCTTGGTTAGCAATGCTAAAGTTAAATTTCTTCAGATTTCTGGCACCAAAGACAATTATTTTAGTCTTTGAGAGGTTAATATTTAGTTTCCATTGCAAACAGTAATCTTGGACACAGTTAAGACTTTTTTGAAAATCACGTTCATTGTCTGCAAAAAGTACAGTGTCATCAGCATACACGAGAATAAGTAACTGAAGGTACATAATTGTCTCATTAGCATCTACTTCTATTGAAACACAAAAGCTTGGGAACATAGGAGACAGATGCCCATTGATGGAAACGCATGATTTTATATCATTATACATATTTTTTATGACTGTGAGAATTTTACCTTGTAAGCCAGTTTGCATCAGCTTATGCCACAAGCCAGCTCGCCATACAGAGTCAAATGCGGCAGAAAAATCAATAAATGAGCAAAACAGTTTATTTTTCTGGGCCCTTAGTTTACTTATAAGGAAATGCAATGTAAGAATATGATCGCAGGTTGAATAATTTGCGCGAAATCCGGCTTGGTTCTCGTTTAATAAGTTATTATTATAGAGGAATGTGTTGATGCGTTCATTAAGGATAGACGTGAATAATTTGCCTAAACAACTAAGAATGGTAATCGGCCTATAATTTTGGGGGTCGGTAGGAGAACCCTTGTTTATAAAAATTTTAAGATATTGTCCCGATTAGCCATACATCCGGGAGAATACCAGTGTCAAGAATTATATTGAAAAGTGTACAGAAGGTTGTGACCATATTGGCGCGCGAGGCTTTAAAGTATTCATTGATAATATTATCAAACTGCGACGATGTTTTACCATTCTTACTTTTCAGTATCATTTTGTTAATTTCGTCATGTTCCATTGGCCTATTTAACAGATCGGTTTCGGCGCTAGAGAAACTCGGGTGGTTATACAACATCTTTATTTCGGCCTTAGCTATTTCTGATTGACAAGTAATGCTAGACCAAGGGTCCTTCAATAAAACGTTGAAAACTAAAAGGGCATGCGGAGCTGCCCTCTATTAAACCAAGATCCTGTTGAAGGGACACTGATCAATGTCAAACAAACACTAATCGAGTTACACAATGTCCAAACATCATCATTGGTAACCGTTGTTACAATCCCCTTAAATGAATCGTAAGTAAGAAATCTATGGGAGCTAAAAACGGGAGCGCTTAACCTTTAAGAAAACAAGAATCACTCTAAATCATGTTCAAAGTAAACGGATTGGTCTTACCGATTTGCACATTTTTTCTATATGAACCTACCTAATACTGTAATGGTATTAATTAGGTCATTTCATATTGGCCCAGTTCTTTGTCCGAGGTTTGCTGTGTTTGCTTGAGCCTGAAGGGGTTAAATAGAACTATATTATCAAACCGTACAAAGTGGTTCAAATATTTAATAGGCTAGTTATTCCAAATATGTTTTTAACGAAGCACACAATTATGAAAACAGTCGTTAACACGAAAAACACCATGGCTGCCTTTTAAAATAATTTCCATAATTTCTCATATTAGGGCGAGTGAAGTCAGCCAGTGAAAATGGTCCATTTCTCTTAACCTGTATTTGGCCAGTTGTGTAGCCAATAAATCAGCAGAAACTCATATTGGCCGATATTGGGCGAGTTTTGGCATATATTGTCATCAATTGTCTGGTATAAGTACTACGATTGTCCCCGTATCGGACGAAATACGTAATAGTTTATTAATGATAACCCGTATGAGTGTCTGCAAATTTTAGTTTCCCTTATATGGCTCGAATCCTATAGATCCTTAATTGATATTAAAAATATATCTACAGGGACAAGCCGATGAGTATACACAAATACAAACACCAAAAACAGACTACACACGCATCAACATAGCTCAACCGAAAATGTTTCGATAACATCGGTGAAACATGGGTTAAGAATTGGTGTCTGATGCCAAGAAAAACAATTGGACTCAAATAAATACCATGGTAGTATTTCTTTCTGTCTTACATGTGTATTTGCAATGATATCATACATCGACTGATTAATTTAAATACTTCGCATCAGCTATTGGAATGTTACTCCTTTCTCTTGAATAGTTTGATATGTCAAAATATATGTAAAGCTATAGTCATATAATCAACACAACGAATAGAGCCGCAACAAATTGCAATCGAGATAAAGTACTTTTACAGAATCTAAGTTCACAAAGAACATAGATAAGATTCCCTATGGCTCATGACAAATCCCTCAATCTCATATATGTATTAATATTGTACTGTAATGTCCCTCTAAGTAGCCTAAAGACGAAACGGAAGAACTTTTGGCAAGTAAAAAGAATTGCTAAACAATAGATTGATAGGAGTTAATGGCCATTACTCAAGTGGTCTTTTGGTTATTTCGAGTACAAATACGTAAAACGTGTGTCTTAACTCTTAACACAAGGATTTAATTTACGTGAATTTAGCAAGGTGATAATGTTGAATTTGGCACACTTCATAGTCAGATAAGTGTTATAACACTATTAGATATTAATAACTTTTATAAAGCAAATGATATGGTATATATAAATCTTGCAATACTTTAGACGGAAATAGAATATCACATTCGTCGTCATTGATCACAACCTTACGTAAATTAATGAAAGCGCGACTAGGCTTGTTTGTACCCAAGTTATTATCACATAATGATACAAAGGTGCACGGCAACGCTTTTCTTATTTCTTTGAAGAAAGAAAAATAATTAATAATGCGCACACCTGTTTTGAATAACTCGTGTGTCGCTTCAGAAGATGAAACATTGGCAAACATTTTGGATTTATATGCAAATAACAGAAAAAAACGCCATTACCCGCGCCACATGAATTGCAGACATGTAGAACCCGGGTTGACTACAAACCACAGATACATCCTATCTTGTTTAATATGTTTTTAAGTAGAAGGCACACTATGATGCTATGCAGTAAGAAAACATAAATATTTTCTTACGATTTTTTTTATTTTGAATTATGCCGTCATATCCGGTAATATGATGTCATAATTTGTTATATGTTCATGACGTCATTTCCAGTTTAAACCGAACGTCTTTAATGATGTTTTTTTTTTCACGAAATCAAGACAAAATACTACTCTTTCTTCTTAGAATTTATATGGAAGATGTACTTTTTGTATTCAAATGAATCTTCATCACAGGTAGAAAATAAACGTTTGACTTGCTAGAATATTGAAAATTAAGCAATCATTGGCAATTAAATTGTTAACAAACATGCGGAGTAATATATTTTCTGAACAACAGAAATAAAGCAATGTTATTTGCCTCATGTGTAATTCAAAAGAATACGTGATATTAAGTCGGTAACAGGGTAAAGCATCTGATTACATCGACGTTATCTGAATCTGTAATGGTTAAACACGAACACTGCAAAAATTACTGCATGCTTAATAAACATTATATTGTTGGTAAAAAAAACCCCACTAGTTCCAGTTATTTCTGTTAATTACATAAAAACAGTAAAACCCCGCCGCAGTCACATACCATGTAATAGATGGTTACATCTTCAAATACAAAGCATTAAAGTGGTGTGCGTAGAAAACCGTAAGTATAGCAATTACAAAGATTTATTTGTTATCTTTATAATATGGCAATCTTTAAACTCTCTTGGATTCATCTACTCAAAATTAGTTTGAATGCATCATATTCAAGTTTGTTCAATGTCAGTATAATCAAAACCCTCTGCTTTGTCTGTCTTCCGTAGTCGTCCCGTCACAGACTGGTTTGCAGGTAATCCTTTGAAGTATCAGAGTGGTATTTGACAACAGTTCCAGATACATGGTCCTCTACTTTAGGATCAAGATCTCACAAACATATCGCTCTTGAGCTCTCATAAGGTCGGAAAGGAGCCGTATGCACTTCTGCGAAATGTCGAAACAATGTTTAAACAGTTTCGGGAAGTAGGAAATATATTTTTGCACTTTGAAATGCCCCTATAATGACCAAATGACTGTGCATATCATTGATGCATCTTACATGTTTGTACAAATTTCGGTAACAAAAGGGTTCCGAAAGACCTTAAACTAGCATCCGTATATATTTTCATCCTGCCGATGGTTTAAAATCAGTTGCAAATGTACGCGACCCTATGCAGTGGATTAAAACAAGCACCACAACGTGTGAAAATTAAAAACTTATATCATGCAATTTTCTCTTCAATCCAAAGGAAGTCTTGAAAAAGCTAGACACCAGTATATGCATTAAAACATCCAATAACGTTGATCTTGCTCACAGCAATATGCCTATAATATTGTATAATATGCCCAAAATGCCTAATACTTTTAGACACTTCTGGGGTATCGAGTCTACTTTATTTCATGCATACCGGTGAAAGAGTGAAAAATATTAGTGAATGATAACTTGATCATTTCACTGTGGCTCGAGTGAAATGATAACCCTTGCTCAATTCCACTCTGTACAGACAACTTGGGACTATTTTTTCTTTAGAAGATTTGCTTCCCTTGATTTTGAAAAAATACATGTATGTCACAAGTACATATTTGTTGTCTGTAGTGCAGTAATATACACACATTGACCGAATCGTATTGAATTGTCACAATCAAATTATGCAATAATTTTAATAAAACAAACATTTTTTTGTGATTGATTATAACTATTAAAAAAGAACAAGCTTACCAATTTATGTATGAACTATTTCATGGAAAATACTGTTACAATTGGTAGATATCGGTTGAATATTTACTTGGCCACATGTGCTAGTAATAGAGTTGATAGACCATTTCTTCCTACAAACTCTAACCGCGTACATGTATGCACAAGCATTTTGAATTTGACCAATTTCCAGTTTACATTCATCAGTTCAACAACACATTTTTCTTTTTAAAAACTTTCAAAGTTTGCGCTGCATCCCTCTCAAAAGCATCTTCGGGCACATCCTCGACATTTCCTCTGGGGACTGCATAAACACACGGGAACATTGACATTCAACTTTAATAGATATGAAACTAATTCGCTGTCTCAACAACAAAACATCCTTCGGCTGCACTGAGCATGAATTCAACCCGAAAAAACCCCCGTAAGATCCAGAGTCTGAGGGCGACAATGACTAGATATACACTACGAAAAACACTAAACACAGACTTCCGTTGCTTTTACGAATACAAACTTGTATAAGTCCATCATTGTTAATTTAAATTTGTTGAAATTGTTTTTGAATGTACAAAAATGTCACATGCTCAAGTTTCATTGAATTGTATTTCTACGCGATACATTTTTTTATTTACGAAATGCTTTTGTTTAAATACTTGTTTTTTGTCTCATTAAATGTTAAACATGATAGGTTTCGTTGATGGAACTAGGGTTTTATCTAAAAATAATTTCAATTCCAACAACCATTTTCATAAAGTGTGGAACGTTTTTTTTAATGGAAGGACTGCTTGCGCGAAAAGGAGGTAACTTTGACATAGCGATTATGCCGCAGTTACTTCCCTTCGCAAAGAGGCCACAGAAATTTACTCTAGCGGGGAAAAAACACGATATATGCATGAAATAAAAAGAAAATATGTTGAAATCAGTGTAAGATCGTATTTTATTTCACTCGTGGTCACAGAAAAATAACATTTTCACTTGTGAAAATATTTTTTCTGTGACCACGAGTGAAATAAAATACGATCTTACACTGAATTCAACAAATATCCTCTATATATTTCAGTTTCGCATCGCCTGAAAAGAAAGCCGCAAAACTAGGCAAGTGTGCTCTCATATGTCAGTTCGGTTTGTGACCTATTCGGGTTAGAACACATTGTAAATTTGGACGATATTTTTGCAAGTCAATTTGCTGCCGAAATTGGCGTTCATATCTTTTTGTATAGCAGGATGCGCAAAACCCATAGTAAAAGTTGTTTTTTTCCAAATTATGTTCTATAATTCTGGATACTCGATTACAAACATGGTGTCATCCTTTAAATAGAGGCAAAATAAGTACTCTTATTTATATTAAGTATGAGTTAATACACAATTATATACCGGAAGTTGTACTGTGCGATTATTGACTTTCGTAATACATTCGATACTGTTAACGGATATGGCTTATGGCACAAATTAGTACAATATTGTGCTTTTACAAAAAGCGTATCAAAGCTTAAATATATTTACGAAGAAGTGAAGTCATGTGTACGCTTCAGATCGCAATAAAGCAATTTTTCTACTGTAATATGGGTGAAAAACAAGGTAAACCTCTTTCTCCATTATTATTTCTGTATTTATATACATGATATGGAAGAGTAAATAAAAATATTATATTGGTAATACTGTTTTATTTTCATAATCAGGAGATGAACGTCAATCGTTACTCAACAAATTACACGAGTATTGTAATATTTGGGGTATATCTTTAAATATAGACAAACGCTTCATTATGGTTTGTAAAATGGGAAATATAATTGAAAATGTTAATTTCGATAAGATGGTCTAAAATTGGACTTTATTTATTTCAACCAATAAAACTCATTTCAATATTAACATGGTAGTTTACGTTTTTGTAGACGTTGGTGGTTCGTCGTTCGATAGGCAGTTCAAACATCCCGTCATTTTATCAACGAAAAGCCATGTTATAAAGATGCTGATACAGCATTTCAATAAACAATTTCATGATCAAGGTTATGTAATTACAATAAATGAGATTCGTCGTTTTATCAACTGCGTAAAATGTATGACACGTATCTCTCTTTCCAGCTTATTGAGAAATGTAGCGGTCTAAGGGTTTAATTTAAAGTTATGTATTTTAGCTTCTTCGCTATCACTAAAGAGAAGAATATTATTTCCTGGGGCCTACATGGCCATAGATTATATGTATGTTAATGATAACGCCAATGATTTGATTAGCTAATACCTAATGGTAAGGCAAAAAAACAACCAATATTTAAAATCAAATCCTTACCCTTTACATAACCCATTAGCGAAAGTTTTGGAATTTACTCGAGTGTTAACGTTTTCCGTTAAATATCCCTCGGAGAATTATAATAAATGGGAACATTAAGTTTAAAATGGCTCGTTTTGTTGATACAGTTGAACCCCGTTGGCTCGAACTCGTTCGGCTCGAATTGAATGTTAAGGACCGATCTCTTTACACTGAACGTTTTTCCATTTGGCTCGAATTTTCCGAGGCTCGGGTTTTTTTCGCCGGTATGAAGGAGTTCGAGCCATCGGGGTTCGACTGTAGTAATGGAAACCCCATTTCTGATTCGATTCATATGAATAGACATCTCTTTGTTACTTTACATGATACCATCGAGCCGCTGTTAATTCCCTCAGGTATACTTACGTTAAAATATCATGTTTACCTTTTGTAAGACACTAATGCATGTGTTAACGGGTTATGTCCCGTTTTACCGGTTAATCGCACACTTAACAAAACGAATAAAATACACAGCAACAATGTTTCAGTTCAGGGGACTTTACCAGGGACTGATTGATAATTCATATGCACAAAGAGCGATATTAAAAAGTGATTTATTTTCTATTTAGCAGAACAACCGACAACGGACAGCACTACTAGTATTTTTGAGTGTTGTTAAACGTACCTACAATGATCAAACTTTGCTGACTATTGACAGCAGATATCAACAGATATATTGCCCTAAGACAAATCAAAAACATAGTGCGGTCAGCTTATGACACTGAATAATTTCATACAATCAACAAACTGTTAATCGACTGAAATGTGTACGGCATGGTAAGAAGTACCTTGCATCTGACTAATGAGGCCATTGAAAACTGAATCACCTAAAGTTGAGGTGATATTCATTATTGGTCGTAATCGGATCAAAGATTATTGTCGCCAATACGATTACGTGGTATAAATAACCAAATTATACAATTAAAACAATCGATGAAGTATAACAAAAATGTTTGACGAAGTCTGATATTGAGTACCGATATGGTGAGTGATACAAAAACACTACAGCCGTTGAACTGCCAATTTAACCGGATTTTGATTTTTTGTTCTTCGTCTTGCCTCAGAAACTTCGTTCACGAAATATCCTAGTGTTTGTGTATCTTAAATGTGTTCCTCCAGCAAGAAAATATTTTCATTGCGGATGTTAGAAAAAAAAATCCCAATGAATTACAGAACTCCGCAAACCTCAAACAAGGGTATTTCCTTTACCAATTTAGCCCGAAAATCACAAATTAATCAAACGCAATTATAGCAAACATACGATGGTAGCAAGGGTGCGTACAAAATAAAACATATGTTTAAAACTTTCCCCTCATTAATGATTTCCTTGCGAACTGAGTATTATTGAAACTTCTTTGAATAAAAGCCATGCACACCATGAGAGAAATTCTAAGGCGAGTTTTATTTATCAATTATGAAGTTAAACTTAAACCTCAATGCCTTAGATTCGAGCCCGACCAGTAGCCGGTAGCTCTGATTGCAGAGTAGTATCGGTATTCTTTGAGTAAAAAACATACTCCCCATGAGACAAATTCCTACGCGAGGCAGATTTAGTGGTTATGGAATTCGCCACTTATCTAATAGTCGTAGATTCGAGTCCAACCAGTCACATGTTCTCTTGGATTGTGAAAAATTATACCTGAAATTGTTATTTCATTTGACACGGATTCTATATACCACTAGACCACTGTCAACACTGCAGTTGGAACTGATGGTATGACACCGACAATGGCACTTATTGTAGGAATACATGTGGCATGGTAAACTTTGGTTATGTATCAATATCAATTGAAAATTATACGGCAAAAATAACATGGCGGTTTGGGGTGTTTTATTTTCCAGCTTGGTCCTTAAGGCTATAGAGTTTTTTCATGAGAAGTGTAAAATGGACAACGACGATCAAAGCTGAATATCATGACTGAAATTGATAAAATTATTTTGTTGTTCATGTTTCCAGCTTGGGTTCTTAATGGTCAAAGTTTTTTTCTTATATGAAGCTCCTGATAGAGGACAAATAGTGGCAGCGAAAACATCCAGGGTAATGTCACCACTGGTGTTAACGAATACAGATACTGCAGCTGAAACTACAGATACAAACATGTACTTCTTTAAAGGCACAGGAATCAGACCTATAGCACACCGAAAAAGAAACACACACAAAACACGCATATTAAAATATAGTTAGAAACATAATTAATGGGTTACCGCCTTCTGACGATAAGGAGAAATCAATCATGGATAACGCAGCGACAGCACTGTTTACGGGCATATCAGTCTTAGTTCCGATAGGAATGGTATGAGGGTTTACAGGCTAATCAGATGCACTTATGGCATCACTTGTAAGATTGTTATCGTGTAATATAAAAAAATTAAGTAGGTCAACGGGAAATTCAAACTTTTTTACAAAAGATATGACGCTTGTTGGCAGGAATGTGGTTCGTTACGAGTGACCAACTTTTCCAATATAAACGCTTTATATTTTCTTTAAATAGTTAGCCATAGATTTTCACAAACTATTCTTGCACAATGGATAGGCATTTCCGGTGAAATTAGGCGTGCCGGATAATTTCATCCGGCACCCCCATACCAGATAAGTCACGTCCATCAACGCGCCTCTTCTTCATAATTTACAACGCATATTATAACAAGTTAAGTAAGGTTTTTCAATACAGCTCGATCGAATATGGATATATACAAGAACTTGAAAATGAAAAAGCACTCTTTAATAAAAAACATATATATATATTTTATTCCACCATTTCTTAAAAGTTTAACATACAATATATACACATATACACATACAGTGAAATTCCATCATGCTAATAAATATCACTTATTTAAAATTTCTGACAGAAGCTACATTCTAAACATGTGACAAATAGACTGGCCCCAATTTCCCAAAAGTTCCTCAGTCCCTTATAACAGGATTAAGCGAAGCTCACTTTTTTGTCTTGAAACATTTTGTGTAATATTTTAATCTTTGAATATTTTCATACTTAATATAGAACTGTCTTGATGAATTTTTGATCTATGTCTTCGGCGTTTACCCAGTGCCATTAAACCAGATTTATGTTTAAAGTTTTTTGCTACTGAGCTTGTTTATGCCGCTTTTTGCATAAATATTGATGATAAACCATTGTTCATGTATCATAATCCAATTTAATTATGCATTTTGGCCAACTGAAATAAGCTACTTAAGCGTGTTATTGTAGACTGGTAGTTATTTTGCCAGTAAAAATAACTGATTTGTTTGAATATTTTCTAGGTTAAGATATGTTAATCAAGGATGTCATGCAAACACCCAACTTGAACACATATGACAAAGATATATCACGTAATGATTGTCTCTACGTCATAGAAATAAATACTACGTTGCACGAAAACGGAAACACGAGACAGATATGTGGCGGAATATAAGGCATTTCTATAAGTTATAATATTTTAACTGAAATTCAAGTAGGATCATTGCTGACACAAATAAATAACTACTGGCAAGGTTACACTCAACTGAATTTGATGTACAAGTACCATAGACATATGTAACTAAACTAAACTCTATAACAGGCAAGCCGACAAAATGTTTGAACTCATCAAAACCATTCACCTCCAGTTGCGCACGAATGACCTTTATCCGAGATTTCTGCGATTGATTACAATTCCAGGGAACATGATTTGCTGAACTGTCCGTATACTGTTCGCATTGTTTTCATTTACTGACAAACTTCCTTTAAATGATCCCAAAACCTTATGACAGATCGGCAATAATACGGGCGAAGTTCTGGCGACCTTCCATTTAAGGCAAGGTTTGTCAGACACAATTATTGATGGTGATGTTACGCTCATTTGCTCTTGCACACGGACAGCACGAGTTTGTTTAGGCTCCTAACATTCATTGTAAGTCTTTTTCTTAGACTGTTATCAGGGAAATCTACCACTTCTCCGATACTCATTCAAAACATATGCAAGGTTGTATTTTTGCAGAAGCCTAAATAATATATCCGGTACAAATCCAAGCAATTTCGCGTTCCAGCAAAGCGCACCAGTCTTTGAAGAAATATTTTCTTGGCAAGAAACTTATCTGGTAGCCTGCATAATTGTCCAAAGAACTGTTATTCATTATAGTCCACAATTCCTTCAAAAGATTCAATATTAAAGCAGGCCAAAGCAAATTCAGTGTTTGTGGGTGCACTCAACTGTTTGTTAAATACATTTTTTGTGTGAAATTTCCAAGAAATGCATGTCTGTTCTCGAAAAGTTGGACCAAAGCGGTGAACCATAAAACGCCTTTGACATCACAACATTTTCATAAATTGTCTTTAGAGTAAGAGAATGGAGTTCAACTGTGTTAAAGCCGCTGTGAAGAATTGAACTAAATGTCCCCCTCAACTTCGTGACCAGTTCCGTGAAGAGCGATACAGATGGCATGTGGTTATCTCACACTAGCCCGAGATGTTTGTATGTCTTCTATGCATTCTGGGCCTAGGGTCACAAATCGTGTCGGTGCATCGCGACGCTTTTCATTAAAAACAATCACCACACATTTTGATGAGTTGAAAACGAAGCACCCACTTGCAGGAATACTCTTAGCAGATTTCCAACATTGCCTGTAACGCGTTCCTCGACAAAGCAATCAGACGGTCTGCTGAGGCTCAGTCCATGCATAGCGAAACCAAGTCGTGACTGTTAAAGCTTTTCTATGAACCCGTTTATGTATACATGATAGCACTGCGCGGAAAGTTTGCCACCCTGGCGAGCTCCCTGTCGAACCGGGAACCAATGCAATGTCATACCACGATTGTTAACACGTCTGATGATGTTTGAGTGAAGTTTCATCAATGCAAGCAGCGATGTTCCGTCCATTTTGGAATAAAGTTTGTGGAAGATACCATCGTGCCACACCCTATCAAATGCCTACTTGCCATCCAAAAAGCACACAAATATTTTCGACCAATGTTCACGATCAAAGAAAACGCTTTCCCTTACTATAAAAGAAGTCATTATACAACCTTAATTGTCCTGGAACCCATCTTGCTATGCATTCAAGTCTGACATCATATCACTTTTACATCGTTCGATTAGCATTATTTTAAAGATTTTCAAAATTACAGACGTTAATGTGATAATCCTATAAATGTTTGGATTATATTTGCGTATAGTTACACCTTTATACAAAGTTATACTGACACCTCGTTTTAGTATATCCTGCATTAAGGTTTTGGCATATATTGTCATCAATTGTCTGGTATTAGTACTACGATTGTCCCCGTATCGGACGAAATACGTAATAGTTTATTAATAATAACCCGTATGAGTGTCTGCAAATTTTAGTTTCCCTTATATGGCTCGAATCCTATAGATCCTTAATTGATATTAAAAATATATCTACAGGGACAAGCCGATGAGTATACACAAATACAAACACCAAAAACAGACTACACACGCATCAACATAGCTCAACCGAAAATGTTTCGATAACATCGGTGAAACATGGGTTAAGAGTTGGTGTCTGATGCCAAGAAAAACAATTGGACTCAAATAAATACCATGGTAGTATTTCTTTCTGTCTTGCATGTGTATTTGCAATGATATCATACATCGACTGATTAATTTAAATACTTCGCATCAGCTATTGGAATGTTACTCCTTTCTATTGTATAGTTTGATATGTCAAAATATATGTAAAGCTATAGTCATATAATCAACACAACGAATAGAGCCGCAACAAATTGCAATCGAGATAAAGTACTTTTACAGAATCTAAGTTCACAAAGAACATAGTTAAGATTCCCTATCGCTCATGACAAATCCCTCAATCTCATATATGTATTAATATTGTACTGAATGTCCCTCTAAGTAGCCTAAAGACAAAACGGAAGAACTTTTGGCAAGTAAAAGGAATTGCTAAACAATAGATTGATAGGAGTTAATGGCCATTACTCAAGTGGTGTTTTGGTTATTTCGAGTACAAATACGTAAAACGTGTGTCTTAACTCTTAACACAAGGATTTTATTTACGTGAATTTAGCAAGGTGATAATGTTGAATTTGGCACACTTCATAGTCAGATAAGTGTTATAACACTATTAGACTTTTATAAAGCAAATGATATGGTATATATAAATCTTGCAATACTTTAGACGGAAATAGAATATCACATTCGTCGTCATTGATCACAACCTTACGTAAATTAAAGAAAGCGCGACTAGGCTTGTTTGTACCAAAGTTATTATCACATAATGATACAAAGGTGCACGGCAACGCTTTTCTTATTTCTTTGAAGAAAGAAAAATAATTAATAATGCGCACACCTGTTTTGAATAACTCGTGTGTCGCTTCAGAAGATGAAACATTGGCATACATTTTGGATTTATATGCAAATAACAGAAAAAAACGCCATTACCCGCGCCACCTGAATTGCAGACATGTAGAACCCGGGTTGACTACAAACCACAGATACATCCTATCTTGTTTAATATGTTTTTAAGTAGAAGGCACACTATGATGCTATGCAGTAAGAAAACATAAATATTTTCTTACGATTTTTTTTATTTTGAATTATGGCGTCATATCGGGTAATATGATGTCATTATTTGTTATATGTTCATGACATCATTTCCAGTTTAAACCGAACGTCTTTAATGATGGTTTTTTTTCACCAAATCAAGACAAAATACTACTCTTTCTTCTTAGAATTTAGATGGAAGATGTACTTTGTGTATTCAAATAAATCTTCATCACAGATAGAAAATAAACGTTTGACTTGCTAGAATATTGAAAATTAAGCAATCATTGGCAATTAAATTGTTAACAAACATGCGGAGTAATATATTTTCTGAACAACAGAAATAAAGCAATGTTATTTGCCTCATGTGTTATTCAAAAGAATACGTGATATTAAGTCGGTAACAGGGTATAGCATCTGATTACATCGACGTTATCTGAATCTGTAATGGTTAAACACGAACACTGCAAACATTACTGCATGCTTAATAAACATTATATTGTTGGTAAAAAAACCCCACTAGTTCCAGTTATTTCTGTTAATTACATAAAAACAGTAAAACCCCGCCGCAGTCACATACCATGTAATAGATGGTTACATCTTCAAATACAAAGCATTAAAGTGGTGTGCGTAGAAAACCGTAAGTATGGCAATTACAAAGAATTATTTGTTATCTTTATAATTTGGCAATCTTTAAACTCTCTTGGATTCATCTACTCAAAATTAGTTTGAATGCATCATATTCAAGTTTGTTCAATGTCAGTATAATCAAAACCCTCTGCTTTGTCTGTCTTCCGTAGTCGTCCCGTCACAGACTGGTTTGCAGGTAATCCTTTGAAGTATCAGAGTGGTATTTGACAACAGTTCCAGATACATGGTCCTCTACTTTAGGATCAAGATCTCACAAACATATCGCTCTTGAGCTCTCATAAGGTCAGAAAGGAGCCGTATGCACTTCTGCGAGATGTCGAAACAATGTTTAAACAGTTTCGGGAAGTAGGAAATATATTTTTGCACTTTGAAATGCCCCTATAATGACCAAATGACTGTGCATATCATTGATGCATCTTACATGTTTGTACAAATTTCGGTTACAAAAGGGTTCCAAAAGACCTTAAACTAGCATCCGTTTATATTTTCATCCTGCCGATGGTTTAAAATCAGTTGCAAATGTACGCGACCCTATGCAGTGGATTAAAACAAGCACCACAACGTGTGAAAATTAAAAACTTATATCATGCAAGTTTCTCTTCAATCCAAAGGAAGTCTTGAAAAAGCTAGACACCAGTATATGCATTAAAACATCCAATAACGTTGATCTTGCTCACAGCAATATGCCTATAATATTGTATAATATGCCCAAAATGCCTAATACTTTTAGACACTTCTGGGGTATCGAGTCTACTTTATTTCATGCATACCGGTGAAAGAGTGAAAAATATTAGTGAATGATAACTTGATCATTTCACTGTGGCTCGAGTGAAATGATAACCCTTGCTCAATTCCACTCTGTACAGACAACTTGGGACTATTTTTTCTTTAGAAGATTTGCTTCCCTTGATTTTGAAAAAATACATGTATGTCACAAGTACATATTTGTTGTCGTCTGTAGTGCAGTAATATACACACATTGACCGAATCGTATTGAATTGTCACAATCAAATTATGCAATAATTTTAATAAAACAAATATTTTTTTGTGATTGATTATAACTATTAAAAAAGAACAAGCTTACCAATTTATGTATGAACTATTTCATGGAAAATACTGTTACAATTGGTAGATATCGGTTGAATATTTACTTGGCCACATGTGCTAGTAATAGAGTTGATAGACCATTTCTTCCTACAAACTCTAACCGCGTACATGTATGCACAAGCATTTTGAATTTGACCAATTTCCAGTTTACATTCATCAGTTCAACAATACATTTTTCTTTTTAAAAACTTTCAATGTTTGTGCTGCATCCCTCTCAAAAGCATCTTCGGGCACATCCTCGACATTTCCTCTGGGGACTGCATAAACACACGGGAACGTGACATTCAACTTTAATAGATATGAAACTAATTCGCTGTCTCAACAACAAAACATCCTTCGGCTGCACTGAGCATGAATTCACCCCGAAAAATACCGTAAGATCCAGAGTTTGAGGGCGACAATGACTAGATATACACTACGAAAAACACTAAACACAGACTTCCGTTGCTTTTACGAATACACACTTGTATAAGTCCATCATTGTTAATTTAAATCTGTTGAAATTGTTTTTGAATGTACAAAAATGTCACATGCTCAAGTTTCATTGAATTGTATTTCTACGCGATACATTTTTTTTTATTTACGAAATGCTTTTGTTTAAATACTTGTTTTTTGTCTCATTAAATGTTAAACATGATAGGTTTCGTTGATGGAACTAGGGTTTTATCTAAAAATAATTTCAATTCCAACAACCATTTTCATAAAGTGTGGAACTTTTTTTTTAATGGAAGGACTGCTTGCGCGAAAAGGAGGTAACTTTGGCATAGCGATTATGCCGCAGTTACTTCCCTTCGCAAAGAGGCCACAGAAATTTACTCTAGCGGGGAAAAAACACGATATATGCATGAAATAAAAAGAAAATATGTTGAATTCAGTGTAAGATCGTATTTTATTTCACTCGTGGTCACAGAAAAATAACATTTTCACAAGTGAAAATATTTTTCTGTGACCACTCGTGAAATAAAATACGATCTTACACTGAATTCAACAAATATCCTCTATATATTTCAGTTTCGCATCGCCTGAAAAGAAAGCCGCAAAACTAGGCAAGTGTGCTCTCATATGTCAGTTCGGTTTGTGACCTATTCGGGTTAGAACACATTGTAAATTTGGACGATATTTTTGCAAGTCAATTTGCTGCCGAAATTGGATGATGGCGTTCATATCTTCGTGATTTATCATCATTTTGTATAGCAGGATGCGCAAAACCCATAGTAAAAGGTTTGTTTTCCAAATTATGTTCTATAATTCTGGATACTCGATTACAAACATGGTGTCATCCTTTAAATAGAGGCAAAATAAGTACTCTTATTTATATTAAGTATGAGTTAATACACAATTATATACCGGAAGTTGTACTGTGCGAATATTGACTTTCGTAATACATTCGATACTGTTAACGGATATGGCTTATGGCACAAATTAGTACAATAAGAAGTGAAGTCATGTGTACGTTTCAGATCGCAATAAAGCAATTTATTCGACTGTAATATGGGTGAAAAACAAGGTAAACCTCTTTCTCCATTATTATTTCTGTATTTATATACATGATATGGAAGAGTAAATAAAAATATGATATTGATGGTGTCGTTATTGAAGAAATGCGATTGGTAATACTGTATTATTTTCATAATCAGGAGATGAACGTCAACCGTTACTCAACAAATTACACGAGTATTGTAATATTTGGGGTATATCTTTAAATATAGATAAACGCTTCGTTATGGTTTGTAAAATGGGAAATATAATTGAAAATGTTAATTTCGATAAGATGGTCTAAAATTGGACTTTATTTATTTCAACCAATAAAACTCATTTCAATATTAACATGGTAGTTTACGTTTTTGTAGACGTTGGTGGTTCGTCGTTCGATAGGCAGTTCAAACATCCCGTCATTTTATCAACGAAAAGCCATGTTATAAAGATGCTGATACAGCATTTCAATAAACAATTTCATGATCAAGGTTATGTAATTACAATAAATGAGATTCGTCGTTTAATCAACTGCGTAAAATGTATGACACGTATCTCTCTTTCCAGCTTATTGAGAAATGTAGCGGTCTAAGGCTTTAATTTAAAGTTATGTATTTTAGCTTCTTCGCTATCACTAAAGAGAAGAATATTATTTCCTGGGGCCTACATGGCCATAGATTATATGTATGTTAATGATAACGCCAATGATTTGATTAGCTAATACCTAATGATAAGGCAAAAAAACAACCAATACTTAAAATCAAATCCTTACCCTTTACATAACCCATTAGCGAAAGTTTTGGAATTTACTCGAGTGTTAACGTTTTCCGTAAAATATCCCTCGGAGAATTATAATAAATGGGAACATTAAGTTTAAAATGGCTCGTTTTGTTGATACAGTTGAACCCCGTTGGCTCGAACTCGTTCGGCTCGAATTGAATGTTAAGGACCGATCTCTTTACACTGAACGTTTTTCCATTTGGCTCGAATTTTCCGGGGCTCGGTTTTTTTTCGCCGGTTGAAGGAGTTCGAGCCATCGGGGTTCGACTGTAGTAATGGAAACCCCATTTCTGATTCGATTCATATGAATAGACATCTCTTTGTTACTTTACATGATACCATCGAGCCGCTGTTAATTCCCTCAGGTATACTTACGTTAAAATATCATGTTTACCTTTTGTAAGACACTAATGCATGTGTTAACGGGTTATGTCCCTTTTTACCGGTTAATCGCACACTTAACAAAACGAATAAAATACACAGCAACAATGTTTCAGTTCAGGGGACTTTACCAGGGACTGATTGATAATTCATATGCACAAAGAGCGATATTAAAAAGTGATTTATTTTCTATTTAGCAGAACAACCGACAACGGACAGCACTACTAGTATTTTTGAGTGTTGTTTAACGTACCTACAATGATCAAACTTTGCTGACTATTGACAGCAGATATCAACAGATATATTGCCCTAAGACAAATCAAAAACATAGTGCGGTCAGCTTATGACACTGAATAATTTCATACAATCAACAAACTGTTAATCGACTGAAATGTGTACGGCATGGTAAGAAGTACCTTGCATCTGACTAATGAGGCCATTAAAAACTGAATCACCTAAAGTTGAGGTGATATTCATTATTGGTCGTAATCGGATCAAAGATTATTGTCGCCAATACGATTACGTGGTATAAATAACCAAATTATACAATTAAAACAATCGATGAAGTATAACAAAAATGTTTGACGAAGTCTGATATTGAGTACCGATATGGTGAGTGATACAAAAACACTACAGCCGTTGAACTGCCAATTTAACCGGATTTTGATTTTTTGTTCTTCGTCTTGCCTCAGAAACTTCGTTCACGAAATATCCTAGTGTTTGTGTATCTTAAATGTGTTCCTCCAGCAAGAAAATATTTTCATTGCGGATGTTAGAAAAAAAATCCCAATGAATTACAGAACTCCGCAAACCTCAAACAAGGGTATTTCCTTCACCAATTTAGCCCGAAAATCACAAATTAATCAATCGCAATTATAGCAAACATACGATGGTAGCAAGGGTGCGTACAAAATAAAACATATGTTTCCCCTCATTAATGATTTCCTTGCGAACTGAGTATTATTGAAACTTCTTTGAATAAAAGCCATGCACACCATGAGAGAAATTCTAAGGCGAGTTTGATTTATCAATTATGAAGTTAAACTTAAACCCCAATGTCTTAGATTCGAGCCCGACCAGTAGCCGGTAGCTCTGATTGCAGAGTAGTATCGGTATTCTTTGAGTAAAAAACATACTCCCCATGAGACAAATTCCTATGCGAGGCAGATTTAGTGGTTATGGAATTCGCCACTTATCTAATAGTCGTAGATTCGAGTCCAACCAGTCACATGTTCTCTTGGATTGTGAAAAATTATACCTGAAATTGTTATTTCATTTGACACGGATTCTATATACCACTAGACCACTGTCAACACTGCAGTTGGAAATGATGGTATGACACCGACAATGGCACTTATTGTAGGAATACATGTGGCATGGTAAACTTTGGTTATGTATCAATATCAATTGAAAATTATACGGCAAAAATAACATGGCGGTTTGGGGTGTTTTATTTTCCAGCTTGGTCCTGAAGGCTATAGAGTTTTTTCATGAGAAGTGTAAAATGGACAACGACGATCAAAGCTGAATATCATGACTGAAATTGATAAAATTATTTTGTTGTTCATGTTTCCAGCTTGGGTTCTTAATGGTTAAAGTTTTTTCTTATATGAAGCTCCTGATAGAGGACAAATAGTGGCAGCGAAAACATCCAGGGTAATGTCACCACTGGTGTTAACGAAAGCAGATACTGCAGCTGAAACTACAGATACAAACATGTACTTCTTTAAAGGCACAGGAATCAGACCTATAACACACCGAAAATGAAACACACACAAAACACGCATATTAAAATATAGTTAGAAACATAATTAATGGGTTACCGCCTTCTGACGATAAGGAGAAATCAATCATGGATAACGCAGCGACAGCACTGTTTACGGGCATATCAGTCTTAGTTCCGATAGGAATGGTATGAGGGTTTACAGGCTAATCAGATGCACTTATGGCATCACTTGTAAGATTGTTATCGTGTAATATATAAAAAAATTAAGTAGGTCAACGGGAAATTCAAACTTTTTTACAAAAGATATGACGCTTGTTGGCAGGAATGTGGTTCGTTACGAGTGACCAACTTTTCCAATATAAACGCTTTATATTTTCTTTAAATAGTTAGCCATAGATTTTCCAAAACTATTCTTGCACAATGGATAGGCATTTCCGGTGAAATTAGGCGTGCCGGATAATTTCATCTGGCACCCCCATACCAGATAAGTCACGTCCATCAACGCGCCACTTCTTCATAATTTACAACGCATATTATAACAAGTTAAGTAAGGTTTTTCAATACAGCTCGATCGAATATGGATATATACAATAACTTGAAAATGAAAAAGCACTCTTTAATAAAAAAACATATATATATTTTATTCCACCATTTCTTAAAAGTTTAACATACAATATATACACATATATACATACAGTGAAATTCCATCATGCTAATAAATATCACTTATTTAAAATTTCTGACAGAAGCTACATTCTAAACATGTGACAAATAGACTGGCCCCAATTTCTCAAAAGTTCTTCAGTCCCTTATAACAGGATTAAGCGAAGCTCACTTTTTTGTCTTGAAACATTTTGTGTAATATTTTAATCTTTGAATATTTTCATACTTAATATAGAACTGTCTTGATGAATTTTTGATCTATGTCTTCGGCGTTTACCCAGCGCCATTAAACCGGATTTATGTTGAAAAATTTTGCTACTGAGCTTGTTTATGCCGCTTTTTGCATAAATATTGATGATAAACCATTGTTCATGTATCATAATCCAATGTAATTATGCATTTTGGCCAACTGAAATAACCTACTTAAGCGTGTTATTGTAGACTGGTAGTTATTTTGCCAGTAAAAATAACTGATTTGTGTGAATATTTTCTAGGTTAAGATATGTTAATCAAGGATGTCATGCAAACACCCAACTTGAAAGTAAAGAAAAATGGAAATATAATAATAAAAATATAGATGTTGTATCAGGGTTTACTTATGTGGGTTTATATTTTAGCTGTACATTGTCATGGTATAAGATGGCAGAGAATTCTGCTCTTAAAGCTAAGAAAGCTTTACATTGTCTTTTTAAAGGCATTGCATCGTTACCTTTTGTTAAGTCTTCAGTGTTTTTTAAAATGTTTGATACAAAAATATCACCTATAATGTTATATGGTGCTGAAATTTGGGGAATGACTTCAATGAATGCTATAGAAAATGTCCAATTATATGCATGTAAAAGGTATTTAAATGTATCTTCTAAAGCTTGTAATGATGCTGTTTTAGGTGATCTAGGTCGTTTACCATTACATATATATGCTTCGAAACGTTGTCTTAAATATTGGTTAAAACTTTTAAAACTTCCTGATGATAGATATGTAAAGTTGTGTTACAATATGTTAAAACTGTATGATAGTCTAGGTCATGAAAATTGGGTTAGTGTATTGCGTATGAATCTGTCTAGGAATGGTTTTGGATATATTTGGGAGTCACAGCAAGTAGTAAATGAAAGTTTCTTTCTTGAAGAATATGTAACGAGATTAAAAGATCAACATCTACAATTATGGAGTCAAACTTGTTCTGAGAATATGAAACTTAATAAATTTTACATGTATATAAAATCATGTTTAAAGACAGAATTATATGTGAACTGTGTTACAGTTGATAAATTTCGTAAATGCTTAGCAAATTTTAGATTTTCATCACATCGCCTTGCTATCGAAACAGGCAGGCATACCGGAATTGATAGGGACCATAGATTTTGTTTATATTGTAAAAATGTTGTTGAGGATGAATATCATTTTGTTATCAAATGTCCATTGTATAGAGATATAAGAAAAGTGTATATACCATCTAAGTATTATGTTTACCCTAGTCTTCACAAGTTCTTTCTATTAATAGCTACACAAAATGAAGAAATTTTGCAAAAATTAGCTATGTATTTGTATTATGCAGAAAAAATTAAAGACAGTGTATCAATAGTTGATTAACATGTATGATGCCATACTAACAACTAATATTTTGTGAATTCTGTGCTTGGTCAACTCCACGTTGTTTATATGTTTCTATGTATGCATATCTGTATATGGGCCGGAGGCCTTCATACAATAAATATTTGAATTTGAATTTGAACACATATGACAAAGATATATCACGTAATGATTGTCTCTACGTCATAGAAATAAATACTACGTTGCACGAAAACGGAAACACGAGACAGATATGTGGCGGAATATAAGGCATTTCTATAAGTTATAATATTTTAACTGAAATTCAAGTAGGATCATTGCTGACACAAATAAATAACTACTGGCAAGGTTACACTCAACTGAATTTGATGTACAAGTACCATAGACATATGTAACTTAACTAAACTCTATAACAGACAAGCCGACAAAATGTTTGAACTCATCAAAACCATTCACCTCCAGTTGCGCACGAATGACCTTTATCCGAGATTTCTGCGATTGATTACAATTCCAGGGAACATGATTTGCTGAACTGTCCGTATACTGTTCGCAATGTTTTCATTTACTGACAAACTTCCTTTAAATGATCCAATTAAATAATCCCAAAACCTTATGACAGATCGGCAATAATACGGGCGAAGTTCTGGCGACCTTCCATTTAAGGCAAGGTTTGTCAGACACAATTATTTATGGTGATGTTACGCTCATTTGCTCTTGCACACGGACAGCACGAGTTTGTTTAGGCTCCTAACATTCATTGTAGTCTTTTTCTTAGACTGTTATCAGGGAAATCTACCACTTCTCCGATACTCATTCAAAACATATGCAAGGTTGTATTTTTGCAGAAGCCTAAATAATATATCCGGTACAAATCCAAGAAATTTCGCGTTCCAGCAAAGCGCACCAGTCTTTGAAGAAATATTTTCTTGGCAAGAAACTTATCTGGTAGCCTGCATAATTGTCCAAAGAACTGTTATTCATTATAGTCCACAATTCCTTCAAAAGATTCAATATTAAAGCAGGCCAAAGCAAATTCAGTGTTTGTGGGTGCACTCAACTGTTTGTTAAATACATTTTTTGTGTGAAATTTCCAAGAAATGCATGTCTGTTCTCGAAAAGTTGGACCAAAGCGGTGAACCGTAAAACGCCTTTGACATCACAACATTTTCATAAATTGTCTTTAAGAGTAAGAGAATGTAGTTCAACTGTGTTAAAGCCGCTGTGAAGAATTGAACTAAATGTCCCCCTCAACTTCGTGACCAGTTCCATGAAGAGCGATACAGATGACATGTGGTTATCTCACACTAGCCCGAGATGTTTGTATGTCTTCTATGCATTCTGGGCCTAGGGTCACAAATCGTGTCGGTGCATCGCGACGCTTTTCATTAAAAACAATCACCACACATTTTGATGAGTTGAAAACGAAGCGCCCACTTGCAAGAATACTCTTAGCAGATTTCCAACATTGCCTGTAACGCGTTCCTCGACAAAGCAATCAGAAGGTCTGCTGAGGCTCAGTCCATGCATAGCGAAACCAAGTCGTGACTGTTCAAGCTTTTCTATGAACCCGTTTATGTATACATGATAGCACTGCGCGGAACGTTTGCCACCCTGGCGAGCTCCCTGTCGAACCGGGAACCAATGCAATGTCATACCACGATTGTTAACACGTCTGATGATGTTTGAGTAAAGTTTCATCAATGCAAGCAGCGATGTTCTGTCCATTTTGGAATAAAGTTTGTGGAAGATACCATCGTGCCACACCCTATCAAATGCCTACTTGCCATCCAAAAAGCACACAAATATTTTCGACCAATGTTCACGATCAAAGAAAACGCTTTCCCTTACTATAAAAGAAGTCATTATACAACCTTAATTGTCCTGGAACCCATCTTGCTATGCATTCAAGTCTGACATCATATCACTTTTACATCGTTCGATTAGCATTATTTTAAAGATTTTCAAAATTACAGACGTTAATGTGATAATCCTATAAATGTTTGGATTATATTTGCGTATAGTTACACCTTTATACAAAGTTATACTGACACCTCGTTTTAGTATATCCTGCATTAAGGTCCTACCTAAACGTTTATAGTGCAGTCATAAATGGTGAAATGATGGTTGAAACTGGTTTTTAAATGTTCATACGTTGGTTTAAACAGTATTTATTCTATTAAAGTACATTTACCAAATACATACATTACATACATAATAATTAAGGATATAGGAGATAGCTTAAAGCTAATATCTATACCTCTCTCCTTATCTGTCATTTTATTGAATCAAACGTGTAGACAACATTTTACCAAAATTAAATACAAGGCAAAGTTGTTCAAAGGTTGTAATAGTTGCGTCTGTTGTAAAAAAAAACAATTGTTTGATGTACTAATGAATGCAAGCATCTGAGGCAGGAAAAAGATATTTACAGTAACATTCTTCTTTTTTAAATTGGCACAAAGGTATTAGAAACGAATTAGATTAGTGATTGGAAGAAGATGAAGAAGAGGAAGAAAGAATCAAGTTTAGACTGGTCATGTCCGAATTGGGGGGGGGGGGAATCCCGAGTAGGCCTTTTGTATCTAAGAAAATCTTTTCGTGTCGGAGATAAATTTATGAACATGTTTGAATATGGTTCTGTTTGAATTTTCGTTTAATTGAGAGTTTCCAAATAGAAGAGTCTGGATAGTTATATGTTCAGTGGGCTGAAACTTTGAAAAAGGACTTGTCTCTGCTGGTGGTAGAGTTGACAATGAAAGAAAAAATGTTCTGTTGATTCGATTTGGCCACATTGACAAGTTGGATCTGGAACAAAATTCTTTGAAAACAATTGCTCTTGAAGGTTGTTACAGTGATTCCTAATGCGTGAATGATTAATCGTGTCATTGCGAGTGCCTTCGTAATAAAGAGAAGAAAATTGACGTTTGAAAATTGGAAGTGTATCGGACTCCCTGACGTTTACAGGAAGCTCGTTCCAACAAATGTTTATACGTTACACCATCTTCTCCACGCGCTTTACCCGCGAACAAGCGGCGGTAATACTTGTTAGATCATCTTGCAGTATATGGTACATGGTTTTCATCGGGAACCAGCTCACCCGGTAAAGTATTTACATTATCGGTCACGTAATCACGCCATGGCCAATCATATGGTCGACTGAGCGTACAGTTTTTCAAAGTGTAAGCCTGCTCTGTAATTGCAGACTGATCTCAATGCAAACACTCATCGAATTTAATACCTCGAGTGCTCTGGTTGTTGTTTTAAACCTTGCGACGCTTATTAACCTCCTTCCAGAAATCGCTTGAGTTCATTTCGACTGACCTATCGATAAACCTATTTAATTGAATCATATTATCGTCTAAACGATCGTTTTGCGTCCTTGTACGCCCTGTATACAACGCTAGTATGGCAGCGTTGACGCCCGGTCCGACACCATTCAACCCTCCTACGCCCCATCTCCCTGTGGCTTGCACTCAGCTCACTGTTCCAAAAAGGCTTTAAATGTGACTGAAATGACCGATGTCCAATGCTGCTGGAAGCACTTTCCGTTTGAATAGCATAAAGTTTTATAAGATGCTTCAACATCTTTAGCCGACTCGAACAGATTAGAGTTTCCTTAAGTTAACCTTCGGGTTTTTAATTGCGATAAATACATTTGCGGAGGGTTAAAAACGTTGGAAAGGTTAGGAGAATTCATTTTGGTATACATACAATCCAATAACTTTACAATACTACGATATAAAGTTACTTTAATATGTGTGGCCTAAAACCAAATGTAGATTATCTTGAATGAACCTATTATATTGACCATGATATACTGGTGGATGCATTTAACACCGACTAACCGACAAATGCCTGTCTTTTGGAAGAGACTCAACGGAGTCTTTGTGTTTGCTTTTTTCAAACAAAGCAACAAAACATTTTGTGGCCTTTGCTCCACGTCAATAACAAGCGACCTACATTATATCGCACGTTAACATTAATCCGTGCAATCTTGACGAGCATAATAAGCGTACGTACGGTGCAATGATTGTAAGTGACGTTGAGTTTTTTTAAGGTAATTCACTGAAGGTTGGTGGAAATTTATCATTTCTTTCAACGCTTTTAAAATTAATCAAAAGGAAGCCACGCTTTGTATTATTTATCCGCACCTTGCCGAGTATCGGTGGTTGATTACTGGTAAAACGCCGTACCCATACGTCAAATACCTTCCTTGAATTCATTTTGTAATGACGCAAACTTCCGGTGCTTAGGGCTTAAGCCGTATTATTGTTAATGAAGACATGTTTATATATTCGAGCGCCAGTCAATGGAGTTATTGGTACCAAATAATGCAACGTTTACAACAGTGAATTACCATTTTGCTATATTATTATCTTTTGAAAGATTAGCCCGTTCTTAATTCCAATTTAAATGTAAGTGCGCAAAGGGCGGAGAAGCAATTTCAAGAACGTCATTTCTGAAATGACGTTAAGTTTGCATACAAATTGGCGTTCTTAGCGAAAAAAATACAATAAAATGAAATATTATATCCTTGTAGACATATGATATAAAGAATAAAATGTTGGTTTCGGTGTAAGACCGCAATAAAGTTCACATCCTGAACATGAAAAACATATCTCACTCGTGGCTACATCTTTTTATAATTATACTATTTTATATCTATGTCTATAAAAGCCATCTTCTGCTACCATACCAAATAGTCCGTATATCTAATATCCCCTTAAGTCAGCTTCCAAAGGTTATCAGTAGGTTCTAAAAATGATAAAAATAGGTAGTTCATAGTCTCGGATAAGTGATTCTTTGCTAACCAATAAAATAATCACTCATCAGATAATTCACCCGATTGAAACCGTGCATCAAGGGTCTTTTGTCGTACCATGTGTTGTCCGTGAGAACCGAGGATTGGCAAAGTTGTAGTATTCAATCTACACTCATGACGGAAATGGCTGTGCTCGGTTATTTTCCCCGTGTAGGTATTCTAATCGTTGACATCACCAGAGTCTTTACTTTGTGTATATAAACATATTTTCTTGGCCAAAATGCGATATGGCAGAATTCAATCAACATTATATTTCGCAATGCCAGATGATAAATATCTTATAAGATATTCGCCGAGGCTGCTCCCGAAAAGAAAACACGAACACTTATGCCGTGTACTTTGTCAATGGTATAAGTGGCGTTTTTTTTCGCCTTCGCCACGTAGCTCATTGTCGCATTTCGCCCTTTCGTTGCAATAATAGAAGAAAAAAACGACAGGAATTAACAACCATGCGAAAGAGAACAAGGTTAAACTAATAAACATATATTACACCTTCAATTCATGCATAATTGTTATGATATGCTTACTTACACTACATATGCAGCTGTCTGAATGAAAGCATAACGAGCAAAGAAGAAGGACAAATTAGTTCTGGAAAATATAAAAGATCAGGATGAAAGTTTTGTAAATAACTGTAATTGACAAAATATTTTCTCTTCTCAAAATTGTTTTTACAGCCAGCACGCATTTGCCAAAACGTATGTTAGTATACTTGAAAACTCGTTAAAGTGACAGAAATTAATAGAATTCCTTGAAATGATATCATTATCAATTCTCTTCCTCTTTAAAAAATGAAGATTTCGGAATTAATTGGATTTACAGTTTAACCGATTTCTTAGGAACAAATTAACCAGTTGTTATGTAAACACAAGAATCATGCAATGGTAGTCAAGTCAGAATAATTGTCAACAACATAATAGTCATCATCCTTATTGAAAATTTTAACGTATTTTGTTGTTACGGTCGTTGTGTTTGTGATGATAATGATATTGACGATAGTGACGATGCTGAAAAACTTCCATAATGATTGCACAGGTATACAACAATTGTATCAACATTTTACTTAATAAGTATGCATATCATGGTTCTTACAACGACCATTTGGTAGAACAAATCAGTCAGGTAGTAGATATCAAAACATTTTCAATGATAATATCTTTGTTTCCAAAACACGGCGTAACATTAAGAGGTTTGAAGCAAATACAATCGTGTTCATACACCTGAGTGGGGCCGTTGAGTCATAGTTAGACCATATTCTGCTTCTTAACACGTTAATCTAAGTACTTGAGATGTTAACGATATGGTCTAACTGACTTATATCGTGATTTCAGCAGGCGGTTGGGCAGATTATTAAATTATGTCTTTAAATTCGTAGTCAGAACGTATTCACGATGTAACGTGGCACTTTTTGGTAGGCCGTTATGTGATTTCATTAACTATTATTGTAGGTATTAATCTGGATGTTTATGCAAATTACTTGAGGCGTATTTGAAAACATTTTTCCAAAGAGATCTTCCACTTTAAAGCAGAAAAAAATCTAAACTTGACCAAGGGTATTTCCCTAACTAGATGATCTAAAGATACACAAGTTAAGGCTCTAGTGGTGTGTACAATATGAGTGACGCGTTCAGACCTATCGTCAGTAACGATGAATATTTCCGTAGTCCTCTGTTAGGAACTTATCAGTTCCATAATCTCTTGAAGACGGAATCGAAGTGGCGAGTTTTCTAGCGATTCAACCCAACGGTAGTTTGGGTTCGAGCCTACCATGGCATTTGCAGAGATATTTGTTTTACTGAAAATAATGACCTTGCATACTCTTCGTTTGTGCTTTAGGAATTCCAGTTCAAGCAGAAATCTGTGTCAGCAGGCTTATCACAAACACCGCCCTCATCAGAGGCCATGCGTTATCATTAATGCTATGGTGGCCGTCAATTGCCTTTCGTATCAAGTCAGCAGTTAAGCAAATCATAATGGGCTAACCATCTTTAAATATCCGATTTGATGTCGATCTGTACAGATAACTTTTATGTCAAACCTTTTCAAACGACGGGTGTAAATAATGGCGAGATGGTGTTTGATCGCAGGAATCGAAATGCTGTTTTATCATAGCATGAAAGAATGAATATGTACATTGAATATGTTCAAAGTTATCGACGACGGCACTTTTACCTGACGCATCTTGATCTAAACATGACCGTAGCCAGTGTTCATATTTGACTGTCCTTCTACTGGGTTTGCCCCTGTAGTTTTTATTTAACAAGGGAATGCATGATTTAAACTTAATAGGACAATTTAGGGCAGTAGTAACAGAGTATTGGTTAACGAGTAGTGCATTGAAGACGGCAAAATAGTATAATCATAGGTGTTCAGGAAGTTACCAGAATATCACAATAAACTTCGAGGAGTTAACATGTTGGCAGGCTTTTATGAAACATGGTTCTCATAGATGGGACATCGTTATACTCTGATATAATTGGTTCGACTTTTGCTTTTGAAGGTCAGTGAATGTAGTGAAATAAAATTGATTATTAACATTTGGGAAACTTGTAATCATAGGAAATCTAGTTTCCTTTTTGATTGCCACCGCTGAAGGCGAATCTGAAGTAAAACTATCATGAAAAGAAAGATGCGAATATTGTCTAGCCGTTGGTGTATGGCAGAAAACAAAATGTTGGCATTGTGTATATATACATATAATTGAGTGATATCACATTCGTTCATCATCGCATACTAGCAAAGAAACAGATCATCGTGGATGCACTAAACATCATAAGTAAAAAATGATCACGGAAATTATGAGAGGTACCTAGATGAATTGTTATTACATAAAAACATAAAAACTTAATATGATATTACTTTAAGTACCATGTTTCGTTATGAAATGCAGTTATGTAACTTAACAGGCATTCCACCATACTTTGTTCCTTCTGAACGCATGTTATAACCTAAGTCGGTAATAACATTTTATTTAAATTCCATAATCTAAAAGAAGAGCCCAATCGATCCCGCTTAATCATTACGATTTCGCGTAACATGTTCTTACTAGTCTTCATTTAAACACGCAAAAGTCATAATCAAAAATGTTACTCTTCTATCTATTATTAAAATATCCTTGAGAACTGCGTTCTTATTCAAAAGAAATACAGTTGCTTCTATTATCTGTTCATGACATAGAATTTACGATAATAGAAGTAGAGTTTACATCAGTTTAGGAAGGCTTATCTTGGTGCTGAACAAATGTTATTTTTTATTATGTTATATCATGCAATCGCCAAATATCTCTCACAGCAAGTCAGCGAATTTAGGGGATTTCAAACTTATTTTAACAAATTTATGATTTGGAGGGCACCAATCCATGCATGAAAGTTCTTCCAGAAGCGATTACCTTGAATAAATCTGCACGCATGGCTTGGTGTCCAACGTCTTATCTAATGTGAGCCTAGCTCCGGAGAAACAAGTGAGCTTATTACTGTTCTAACTGTTCAATTAATGGCGTTACTGATAACCTTAAAAACTAAAGGGTGTTCCTCTTCGATGTGAGGTGATAAAGTTTTAGGTAATTAAAATCATTGCTGTATTTAACAGCTAGGTTTTGAGGCTAAGAATAACGTTAAGTTCAAAGTAGGCTTATCGTAGCGGGACGCCGGTTAATGACGGGAAACGCCATTTTAGTTTTGTCAAGATGTAATGTGACCACTTGAGTAGGAATAGGGGAGTGACACCCAAGTAATCTGTTCGTATTCACATGGCTTGCTAAAACTCCACTTCATGAAGTTTCCAATACAGTATAAATACATGTATGTATGCCCACATTTGTGTGATAATGGGGGTGATCACAGTTAACAAAGTAGATAAATGTTTATTTAAGATTTGTGTATCTCATTGTTAGAAATTGCGACAACGAAACGACAATATTTTTCTGAAACTGAAATTAACCTTTTAAAAAATGGTTAATTGAACAAATAAACATTTAGAGTGTAATAGAACTGATGCTGAATGCATAAAAATGCATGCTTTATGTTGTTGCTGGTGGGGTTTTTAAGTATGTATGTGTTTGCTCTATTCAAAAACAGCTACAATGAAACATGACGCATGAAACATTTTAATTTGATAAAACGCCTATTTTTACGTAAAAACATATTCAATGGCGTTGTACAAATAAATAAAATAAATGTAAAAGCAGGTTAATAGAAGCAATGTTCATTATACTGCTAAACTGGTAATACTTAAAAAGTAAGAAGCAATCTGAATAAATTTATGACTTAAGAAAATGTAAAAAGCATTTCAAGACACATGATGCACTTATTGTGAAACAAAGTAAAAATAAAATCAGTACTTTGATACACTTTTGTTACTATCACGGCCACTACAGTCTCTAAAATAATGTATAAAAGTCTCATAAGTAATGTGTTTTCAATTTGTTCTTAAAAGTTTCTACAGTCTCTGAGTTTCTGATACTAAGAGGCAACTCATACATTATATGACCTTTACTTAATGTCAATGCCAAGCGACCTACATTGTATCGCACGTTAACATTATCCGTGCCATCTTGGCGTGCATGATCAAGGAAAGTACGGGGCAATGATTGTAAGTGACGGTTGGTTTTAAGGTAATTCACTGAAGGTTGGTGAAAGTGTATCATTTCTGTCACCTCTATTAAAACCATCAAAAAGGAAGCCATGCTTTGTAGTATTTATACGCACCTTGCCGAGTACCGCTTGGTAGGTTATTGTTATAAACCGTACCCGTTTACGCCAATTTAATTTTTGTTAAATCGTCTTGTAATGGTGCAATAATTCGGTGATTGGGGCTTAAGCCGTAGTTTTGCTACCAATATATATGTTTATACTGTCAGTGATGCTCTGTCTTCTTGTTAATCAAGAAAAATTAAATTAAACGTCAGAGCACGTGAAAAATGGCTGCCGTCGTACCCGATTATCGCCATTCTACTACCAAAATTACAAAATTAAGGTTGTAGTTACTTCATCAACTGTGTATCATTTTAATCAAGGCGGAAGTGGTGCGCTAATATGTTGTACCATGTAATAGATCAATAAGTCTTATGTTTGTGTATTTGCTATAAAGCGTAAAATATTGTTTCTAATTCATATTGACTTCAATTTGAAGATATTTTAATGAGTGAATGTCTTATGGAGCATGGCCTACTGTGCTAAACTGAAGTCCCAGAGACTAACTTGTCTGACGCTCAGAATAAGAGTAATTGTAGGTAATTTAACTACTAAATCCTGATAGTGCCGGCTCATTTTTTCCATATAAGTCCAAGAAGTCTCAATTTTGAGTCCAGACGTAATATAAAAAAAGTTCCTTCTAAACGATAAAAAGTGATTTATATTATTATTTTTTCAGGAGCTGTGTAAAGTGTGAGGAAATTTCAAGAAGCAATACATTCAGCATATATTTCCTGAATTGTTTCATTCAGAATTAAAAATTGCGGTTTTGTGTCTAAAGCAACTTCCGAATAAAAACCTATCGCATACATGGGCCCAGGAGAGTTGTCTCCATGTCATTTGTTAAGAGAGAATCACACTTTGTTATTCTGTAACTCGCTGTGTATCCCTCTCACATAAGGAATGGAAATAGGTACAACCTGAACTTTCAAAAACTTTCAAAAAATACTCAGAAAAAAATATTCTGCATAATTACATCTACGTATACAGCTGTTTCAATTACAGCACAACGAATGATTAAGAACATAACTTTCAGGAGCATAACAATAATGAAGTTCATATTGGCTCGGCAGTAAAACTGTAATTTACAAAAAAAACATTTCTCACCTCAACAGTTTTCTTCCATAATCCATTTACATTAACTTGTTAAAAAACAATTAAAGTGACAGAAACTAATAGACTTCTTTGAAATAATTCATCAATTTTTTGGATCTGTCGCCTTTTAAAGATAGTTGATATCATAATTGATTAAAACAAACACATTTGATTGGTTTACAATACTATTTGCAAATTAAGTAGCTGGAATAGGCTCAAAATATCATGAACCTTTTAATGAACCTAACCGAAATCATAGCTGTTTGTATATTCCATCAGAAAAATAGACTACATAATCAGTGACAATCAAATACGGTTGCCAGCAGTTAAAACTAGATTATTCATATCGTAGCAAATTCTGACGATTTTAATATATTATTTATCTGATATAATCCTTTAAACCTAATCAGCTCTTTTTGAAAGATGTTTGAAAAATTTCACAGAAATGTTCAATTGCTGACCGACTTCCAAATAAGCTAAAATCCAGTATGGCACATCGGCTTATATTTAGCTCCTTTTGCGTTTGCTAATACAGACGCATATGTTTCCAATACCTTTCATATTTTTTATGGACGCGGAATACCTCTTATCATACATATACGAAGCTTGTGATCGGTCAAGTGATGTATTATTATTATAAAATGTTGATGGAATTCCGAATGTCAACATAGGAATATATGTCAAAAGTATCACGTTAACAAACTATGGAAATATACCGCTATGACTTGCCTTTCTTGCCGTTAATAAGTAAGCCGTATTTCTTTAAAAGCTATTAATAAATACCTTGAATTACAGTATATTTTGCGAGATCAAATTGATTTGCCCTTTCTCTTTCTTGTAGCAAAATTCGCTAGACGCTTGCAATTTTAGTAGATGCTGAAATGATACGGTTATGTCTTGGCAAAACCTAATCATTTATTGAAAACAGCATGTGGAGCTGGAAATATTATATACAAATATAGATAGCCAATTTGTGCGGCAAACTGCTTTAGTGAAGTGTTCCGTTTTTATGGAGCACTTTTCAATTTTATTGTAAATAAGTCTACATCGTCGTAATGGGTGTTTCCTTTTTTTGGACTTGATCTCGGATGGTATGCATCGCCCCTTTTCCCGGACTAATATATTTAATTTGTACAACTGCATTAAATAACCACTGTTTCTTCGAGATCAACAACAACTTGCATTGATTCATCTACTTTATTCTCTGATGTTTCCTGTTGTTCTTTTATCTTCTTTTTGAGCTCGCCGGTTTGTCGAACTCGTATATTCTGGACTCATATTTAAAGTTAAATGTTTTTGTCGTTACTTATTTTACTATTTTAATTGTTTCATGAATAATGGTTTTACATTATTCTTCCTCCTGCTATTCCGCATTGTAAAATTACATTATCCTTTCCAGCAGTGTTTTTTGGATTTCCACCATGTAATTGTCAGAAGATTGCGTTAAAAATGCCTTATTGAAATATTTTTTGTCCGTTATCTCATTATCTGATTCTGTTGTGGGGTCCGTTTCACTTTGTCCTATAGGAGTGGTCTTTTAGCTTTTGTCATGTGTCCGCCCTTTTTTGTTCTGTGTACTTGAGCTCGATTTTTCAAGTCAACACTCAGATCCAGTTCTCATACGCTATTAATACTACTTTCAGTCCCTCTTTTACGTTTTCTCATATCACTGATCACCATGCATTACTTTTGTTTCGAAGTGTATTTAAAGAATGAAGCGGCTTGGCTGTGCGTTACACGGTAACATATCAATAGTGGCTTATCCATACATTGCGAATTATACAGTTTACATGTCTTTAGCACTTATGCATGCATACTTGATTTAAAGCTTGCCGATAGAAAACTTCTACAACATCATATTTACAATTGAAGTAAAATGCTCATTCTCATTAGCATATTTATTTCATCAATTTTCCGGATATCAAATGTTGACGCATCCGCACAATGAAAAACTCTCCAAAACTCATTTATAATGGTAGTGTTAAAATTACAAAAGTCGCTGTGTAAAATCGATGACCGGACCAAAAGTTAAATTATGGTAAAAAGTAAAGTCCCGTGAGCCGGATTTGAACCAGCGACCTAAGGATGACAGTCTCATGTACCACTACAGTCCTCCGCTCTACCAACTGAGCTATCACGGGATACGTATGGTAGTCGTACTATACAAATAATTAACAAAAAGGCTATTGTTGGTAATGTAATGATGAGTGCAATGCCTTTCATCCATCAATTTAAGTATAAGAGTTGACAGTTTACCAATAGTGGCTTTACAAGTAGAATTAATAATTCAGCAAAGATTTACAACCCTCTTAATTTAATGCACATTTTTAAATGTTACAAACAGTTTAAAGCCTTCGGAAACATGTCGTGTAAATACAAAGCAACACTGGTCGCACCTCTTTCAAGATATACAGATAATGGGGGATGTCACAATCAAACAGTTAATTAAGAAAACTTACAATTATAACACAGACGAATAATTGAATACAGTTATCTGTAGAATATGACGTGGTACACAATGCTGTAAAACATGAGAATGAAATAGAATAAGATCATACACTGAAATCAACTAATGTTTTGTTTCTTTTATGCTTATTTTCGGAGACCTATTGGTATTTCAATTTATTTTTCTAAATACCCTTTTGCGATTTCACTTCACGTGTGGCAACCCTCTTGCAAAGTTTTGATCGCCGATGGCGTAGACCGTTGTTCTTACGCCGGCTTGTGGTGGAGAAATAATTATCCGAATGTTTGTTTAAAACTTTATTATTAACGCGAGTTTCGTACAAGTATTTCACAAACATTGATCAAAAAACTTTTATTAATGCATTTATGGTCCGAATGATAACAAAAAAAATGCACGTTTCTTTAAAAATAATAGAACAGGGCATAAATACGTTGACCGAATTACAAGGTAAAGCACGAAAGAAGCAATCGAAATATCCCATTTTCATTAAATCTTTATGTCGCAGTGAATATTGACATTTACACTGTTTACACCCAAAAGAGAAATTATGCAGATAAAAATTGTTCCGTTCATAGTAAGATAGCAATGTTTTTCAACGAGTGAGCCCCAAAAGTTATGTTTCGTGAGTGTTCACGAGGTGAAATAAGAGGATAATCCGAAACAACGTTTACATTTTCAATCTTTCGCATGCTTAGCAAATTTCTGACTTTTACCATTACCCATTTTACTGTAAAAGATAGTTGAATAAAGAAAATTTATCTCCGGTGTGTTGGAAAATAGTTTGGAAATTTCACTTGAACCTCACTGTATCTATCTATGCCCTATCCGCTCTGCTGTCCAAGCACTTTCACGGGTCACCCAAAAACGCATACTCTGTATGATAACATTGTACGTAGTTACAAACACGATACGTATGCAGCTGTCTGAATGATAGTCTAACGACTGAATACGAACAAAAACCATTTTTCCAGGGGATAAAAATAACGCATTTCAGGTTTGTTAGACAGTAAACAAAAGTAATTGGCAAAAACTTACTCTTCTCAGAAATGTGTTTACCTCAGACAAGCATTTGCCTAAAGTATTGTTAACACATTTGAGACATCGTTTAAGTGACATTCACAACAATGAAATCATTCATCGTTATCAACTCTGACGCTCTTAAATTGCAGATTTCAGATTGAATTAAAACAAACTCATTTCAAATTTAATTTGAATTCAACTTTGCAAGTTTATTTAGATGTAACGGCATCTATATAACAATATCACAGTAATTCTGTTTTGGTTATCAAGTCAACAACATTTACCATTGTCGTCGTCATTACTTAAGTCGTGATCACCATTCGAATCGCTATAATCCTTGTGGTCGTCATTGTCGACGTAGGAAGTCGTGGTTTTCGTCTTGGTGATGATGTTGATACCAATTATGATAGTGACGATGACTTGTTTGCTTGTTCGTCTGTATCATCGGTCGGAGTGTACATATCAAAACAAGTGAATGTACTTACCACGAACATTTAGTGAGCTTGTTGAAAGTCGACGAAATCAGTTTGCTAGTGTATTCCAATAACTTGAACGATTTTTGGTTATCGATTCAGAATTCATTTTTTCGAAAAAAAAGGTCGATACACAATGCTAAAAAACAAAGAGGCCCTGAAATGACATACGGACAAATTCCTTTTCGGGAGTTGCAGTTATTTTTATTTTGTTAAAACGCTAAAATAGTGTGTTAAAGCCGATTACGTTAATAAGGAATGATATTACGTTTGACGGAATAATTCAATACTTATATCTTTAAAACGGAACAATATTTCGTCATATTACGGATAAAGTATATCGTTATAACGAAAAATGTTTTACATTATAACGAAGTATTTTTATCATAACGAAACACATTTTATGTCATAACAAATTATTATTTAGTTATATCGAGATTTCACTGAAACCAAACAAAATATTATTACGTTTTAACGAATTATAATTCCGTTATAACGAAATTCGTATTCTTTATCTCGATATAACTAAAATATGTTTCGTTATAACGAAATAAAAACGAGTGTTTCAGCCTGCATTAAAATCGATGTTTATCACTTTTATAATACTAATGATCAAACTGCGGAACACATGACTTAAAAACTCTTAAAATGTGCCTCCATAAGGTAACAGTTCTCCCCGTATTTAAGGAGATTTTCCCCGTGGTGTTTCCATCCGTAATAGTAAAAACCCCAAAGCAAAAACATGGGTATTTTCCTGTCCCAAAACCTCTATTTTGATAAAATAACACCTCACAGAATATTATTATGGCAGAACAGTCATGTATAACATTCAACGCGCGTTCAAACTTTCCCTTCATTGCATATGTCAGAAGTCTTTTGTAATATCTAATAAAGATTGTAATTTTATTAAGACAACATCTAAGGTGCGAGTTGTTTTACTCTACTTTATACCTCGAGGTCATTGGTTCGAGCTGAACCTGACATTGACATTGAAAGGAATGATTCTGATATACCGTTTATCTTTTAAAATCTAGCATTGAAAGGAATGATCCTTACATACATGTCTTTCTTGAAGAATTCATATTAAAACAGGAGTCGAGGTGACCATGATATTACCGAGAACATCTCTAGCTTTTGAAGGAATTATCCTTCCATACCTGTCTATCTTTAGAAATCATATTCAAACAGGAGTCCAGCTGACCATGATACTAGCGGGAACATCTCTAGCTTTGGAAGGAATTATCCTTACATACCTGTGTATCTTTAGGAATCATATTCAAACAGGAGTCGAGCTGACCATGACATTGGCAGGAACATCACTAGCATTGAAAGGATCCTTAGTACCTGTCCATCTTTAGGAATCATATTCAAACAGGAGTCGAGCTGACCATGACATTGGCAGGAACATCTCTAGCATTGAAAGGATCCTTAGTACCTGTCCATCTTTAGGAATCATATTCAAACAGGAGTCGAGCTGACCATGACATTGGCGGGAACATCTCTAGCATTGAAAGGATCCTTAGTACCTGTCCATCTTTAGGAATCATATTCAAACAGGAGTCAAGCTGACCATGACATTGGCAGGAACATCTCTAGCATTGAAAGGATCCTTAGTACCTGTCCATCTTTAGGAATCATATTCAAACAGGAGTCGAGCTGACCATGACATTGGCAGGAACATCTCTAGCATTGAAAGGATCCTTAGTACCTGTCCATCTTTAGGAATCATATTCAAACAGGAGTCGAGCTGACCATGACATTGGCGGAAACATCTCTAGCATTGAAAGGAATTATCCTTACATACCTGTCTATCGTTCGTGGTAATTAAATTTGAAGCAGATCCCTGTTTTTATATTGAGACGCATATAAACATGAAGAATACTATTTTCTATTACAGCAAACCTTTCAGTTATATTTTTTACGTATGCATCGAATACTAATGTCCAATTTACCAAGGCCGTTATAATTTCTTTGAAGAACGCGCTAATATAGAATCAACATAACACAATTTATATATAGAGAGAAACCAAAACGGAGATACTTCAGACTTTATTTTTACCTAATAATAGCAATGCTGTCCTTTCTGTAGATTAATTAGTTACTCTAATTCCTATTTTTGTACAATCAATGATTAATTAAACTATATACATGTGCGTTAGTTGTTCGTTGTTTTTGGTGCCTTTGAATGTATTTCTATTATATTGTTACGAGTTCGGTGTAATGAAGCATTTTACAGTATCCTCTAGGATAGCGAGAAAATCTAAATAAAAACCAACTGCTTCAGGTAATTAACCTGGCGTAAATGAGTGAGCCAAACATGTTTCATAACAACGACTACATATTTTAATTGTAAAATATCGCAGTGGATCAGGAGGTCACATTAATTTCCCCTTCCCTTGTTTACTGCTTTGTAACAACATAAGGTCGACAGTTGCATCATTAAGGAGGTGCTGAAATCACGCATTTTTGTCGGGGGCAAGCATCTGTTATTGAATGAAAACAGCCGGTGGCTGTCGAATATTTAAAAAAGCAACGCTCCACTTGGAAAGAAAGTACAACAATATGAAAGGCATACAATGGGAAATAACTACAGAACACTTCGAATGTTTAACGTGACATTCTTATTGAAAATCAATATATAAATAAGTATAACAAACATCAATGTCGACTGATAAACCTTTAACTACTAACAAAATAAAGCATAAATGGAAAATATTAATTACTGATGACAAGATTGTAACCATGTATTTAATAGCAGAAAGCGCAAAAATGTTAAATAATTGGTGAATGCTAAAAGAATTACTGTGGTGTGCTATAGTCCCATAGGGTAGAAATACTGTGTTTTATAGACATTTCTTTAAAATTAAACTCAGTATACTTCATAAGAACCATTGTTTTTGACATTTATTCATCCATTTTGGAATATTAAAACAATATCATTAATTATGGTAAATCTTATTTGGGAGCAAGAGTGCATCTTTAACAGAAGTCCATAAAATACGACAAACTCATAATACTGGTACAGGACATGACACTCTTGAAAGAAGGTTTAAGGTATGCATTACCTATCTTACTGAGGTATCAATCCACATAAACTATTTTACTAAGGTAATAACAGGCTCTTATCGGCTACAGTTTTGTGTTGTTGAATGTTAACGGTATTGTATGAAATAAAAGCACGATTGTCGCGCCTACAGCCTGATAACGCTTTAGACCTTTTAATATATATATATATATATATATACCACTCAACAACACAAAGGTCAAGAAAATATTGAAAAAGAAAGTCCCCTGAGCCGGATTTAAACCAGCGACCTAAGGATGACAGTCACATGTACCACTACAATCCTCTCTATAACCTGAGCTATCACGGGCTATGAAAACTACATATACTATACCAATAAATAATACAGAAAACTTAAGAAGATACTTACAGAGAATATTTGTTGATTTCAGTGTAAGATCGTCTTTTATTTCAAGAGTGCCATAGAAAAATATAAATCAAAATTGCTGCTGTTGTTATTAAAATATCCTTAAGAACTGCGTTCTTATCCAAAGGAAATTCAGTTGCTTCAATTATCTGTTCATGACATAGAATTTATGATAATAGAAGTAGAGTTAACATCAGTGTTGGGAGGCTTTTCTTATGCATCGTGCTGAACAAATGTTATTTTTTATTCTGTGATATCATGCAATCGCCAAATATATCTCGCAGCAAGTCAGCGAATTTAGGGGAATTCAAACATATTTTAACAAATTTATGATTTGGAGGGCACCAATCCATGCATGTAAGTTCTTCCAGAAGCGATCACCTTGAATAAATCAACATGCATGGCTTGGTGTCCAACGTCTTATCTATTGTGAGCCTAGCTCCGGCGAAACAAGTGAGCTTATTACTGTTCTAAGTTGTACAATTAAAGGGCGTCATTGATAACCTGAAAAACTAAAGGGTGTTCCTCTTCGATGTGAGGCGATAAAGTATTAGGTAATTAAAATCATTGCTGTATTTAACAGCTAGGTTTTGAGGCTAGGAATAACGATAAGTTCAATTAGGCTTATCGTAGCGGGACGCCGGTTAGTGGCGAGAAACGCCATTTTTGTTTACTCAAGACGTACAATGACCACTTGAGTAGGATTAGAGGAGTGACACTCAAGTGATATGTTCGTATTCACATGGATCGCTCACACTCCATTTCATCAAGTTACTAATACAGTACAAAATTAATACATGTATGTATGCCCATATCTGTTTTATGATGTGGGCGGTCACAGATTACAAAGTATACATTAGTTTATTTGAGATTTGTGTATCTCATTGTTAGAAATTGCGACAACAAGAGTGCCATAGAAAAACATTGATAACGTTGACGTAGCTGTCAATTTTCTATTTCCCGTTCGTGCAGCAAACGTTCAAAGATATATTTTTTACTTTTATTATTAACTCATTTTAGTGCAAACTTTTATAGGCATTAATCAATGACCTTTTATATATGCATGTAGGGAATGAATACATGACAAAATTACTACGCCGCAATTGAAAATTTGAAAGCTCCAACGTGTTGTAAAACAATTACGGATACTCATTGGGTAAAAGGATTTCTCTCAGCTTTAGAGTTTGTGTCATGATACATGGGTTTTCAATCAACTCCCACTGTCAGAGACCAGTCTGATTAGCTTGAAGACAGGTCGTTTTTCGTGAAGACCACGCTAATTGGTGACAAATTTTGAGGCGGGGGGGGGGGGGGGTAAAATGGTCAGTAAATCTGTTATTTGTTCTGTGAATTTAACAGGAAACTCATATTGCGTATTACATCGACAAACAGTCGGTTTTTCTTGTGTGTAATTTTACATGAAAACAAATGTTCGACATTCAGCTTCAAAGCTTAAGAAAACGTTTCATAATAGGATTGTCATTCTTCTAATAAACGGTAAGTTGTTCATTTTCAAATATGTCTTTAGTTACACTGATTTTTTTTTTTAATTTAGAATTATATTTATTGGAAAAATCTTCTGGTTCCAATGTGATATGTTTAGTTTTGATCAAGGGGAAGTAACTATGATTGGTTTTAAAAGTAGTTCTTAAGTTGATATGTTCCTTAGTTTGCAGTATAAAAATCAAAAATGATATTTTCACTGTTGATTTTCACTGATAAAATTTCATATTTAATTGAAAAGCATGAAAGAATGCGCAAGATTTGGACCAATCTATTATTATAATTGAAGTTCATATTGTTATCATTCCATTTATGTGATATTCATGATAGTAGTTTAGTGTGTTTCAAGAAAAGAAAACTTTAGCTGTTTCATTCCTGCATACATAATGCCAATACATACAGAGGAAAAACACTTGTTAGTTATTTTTTCTAAAGTAATTTGACACGAATCTAGATAGGCGACAGTCATTTTGTAAAGATATTATTTCGGATGTGCAACTCAGATTTCGTAAAGGTATTTCAACTGTGTTTTTTTTTCTATTCATAGTCTTATGTATAACATAGTCTTATGTATAACAGCTTAACGTATGAGTATCCCAATACTTCACATCCATAAGTAAGAATTGGAAGAATAGTTGAATCAAACAATTTCAGTTAACAATCCATAGATAAATCTAGATTTCTTACTTTTTTGAATAGATAAATAAGCCTTTCCTTGTTCAGCTTTATTATTTTTAGCAGTTGTAAACCGTTTTTAGAGAAAAGAATTCAAAGATATTTAATTCGAGGGGTTTATGCGAAAAGGTTCTAAGTGGCATTAAATAAAGAAGCAGATAAAACCTTTTCGCTTTCACCCGAATTGTATCCACCACCTCAATTTGGTGGTTGTTTATGATCAAAAAATTTTTTTTAAGAAAACGATCTCCAAATACCATTATCTTAGTATTGTCAAAATATATATCTTATTACCATTGTGTGCAATATTCGTAAAATGTATTAAACATGGACGTGAGATCCTCCTCTATGATTTCAAAACCAACTGTGTCATCAGCATATAATATAACAATCAGTTTTATTTACATGTCGAAATTGGCATCAGATAGGACTAAACTTTAAACTTATGTCATTTTTGTCAATAAATAATTTTCTAGATCATTCAAAAACAAACGAAAAGTATCGGTGAAAGTTTTCGCCTTGGCTTACACCTCTAGAACAGGGAAAAAAAGTTGTTTTTTTTATTATAAACAGAAATACAAGATTTGATACCACTATACATATTTATGATAATAGTAAACATTTTTTTCATTTTTGCTACAACACATTAATTTACTCCAAAGGCCGGTTCTCCATACAGAGTCAAAAGCTTTCTGAAAATCAATAAAACAGCAGAACATTTTTATTTTTTTTACGTTTACCAATTTCAGCTAATGCATGTAGTACAAAAATTAGGTCACCAGTCGAGTGCTTTTTTTCTTAAGCCTGCTTGATTTTCATTGAGCAGGTTATTCCATTCTAAGTATTTAGGTAACCTATTGTTTTACACAGCAGTAAAGACTTTTCCAACACAACTTAAAATTCTGATAGGTCTAAAGTTTTTAGGATCATCTTTATCTCCTTTGTTTTTATAAATTGGTATAATGGAGCCAATTAGCCAAGATTAAGGGATAACAACCCGTGTTAAAGACTATTTATATGTGAAATAACTTATGGTTCAAGGGCATTAACAGATCACAAGACGCTTTAATATATTCGTTTGATACACTATCAAGACCAGTAGCCTTGTCAGATTTTTATATACTTATATAAATATTAATTTCATCAATTGTAATTTCATTGTTAAGATTATAATCTATGCTAACATTTGGAGATTCAACTTCAACATGTTCATTGCATCAATGTTATTAGCATTTACGTTTTTAAAGAAATCAAAAAATACATCAAGGTTAATATCGTCAGTCTTATTTCTAGTGTTCAAACTGTTTATGTAATTCCAATAATCTCGTGGAGACTTACTTCGGATTTTTCTCCGCAGGGCTCTTTTATGTGCTTCTACAGATTTTCTAATGATAGCTTTGTACGTTTTGGATGACTGTACTAGATCATGTTTTGTATCAGTGTTCTTTATATTACTATATCTACGTTTACAGCCATGGGACTTATTTCTAGATGATCTGCATTCATTATTAAACCATACCTTATTACTTCAACAAGTATTCTTACTTTTAAGAGGATATATTTTATACATACCGAATATGGTTCTGGCAGATTCTACTAAGACACTTTCAACAGAATTGGCTATTTCACATAGTTTAGTTTTATCTAGATTGCCATCACTCTTAAATAGATTCTCCATAGCATCATCTATAGTAAAGTAAACATCATAGCAAAAAGGAAGTAGAAACAACTAAGAATAGTAGTTATGATATTTTTCTTACTTTAAATGTAATAAGTAATGTTATTGCTTTAGACCTTGAATTTTATTTTAATAAAATAATTCATTAGCTTGTTGTATTATTATTTTATTGTATGTTCAGATACGTGGCATGAATTTATTTATTACTATAAAGACGAAGAACGAATGTTTAAGAATGTCTGTTCTGATCTGTTCTTAATTCTTTCTTAAATGAATCTATACGTACCCAATTAATAAAATCAATAAAAAAAACTATTCAAAACTTTTGTCGGGGGTTTTCTAAACGGTTAAATCGTAATCCGTCTGCGATCCTTTTAACGTAAACATAAGCGTAAATGCTAAATGATGACTGAGGTTTTAGGGAATGCAGAATGGCCTATTTTCATTCACTTCGAAATGATCAATATTTAATATAGACTTAGCTGATCATATGTTTTGGTTGAATGTCACAATTTATGATGATACGCACTAAAATAATTAAGTCACACCTTTCGAGTACTTCATAACATGCGGAATAAAAGTGCGTCAACAACGATATAACACACACAAAATTAAAAATCCCAAATAACATGTTATAAAACTGTTATTCATGATAAGGTTAACTATCCCTTCACTATCAAACGTTGGGCGTATTTTGTGCTTGAACGAGTTACAGCGCCCTTTGGTATTTCGTCAAATTTATAAAACAATACTGCTGCTTCAGGGTTTATACTGAAATTAGAAAGCCGTATATCTAACTACTCCAAACTATTGTTAATTGGAGGACATTTGTGCTGGTTCGGGAGGTCATATTAATATCCCTTCCCATGTTCACGTTTTTAAACAACATTAATTATTGTTTTAGGCTCATGTTGAGCTAATGGAAATGCTGGCAGGATTCTGATTTAATCATTTAGATGGCTTATAACAAAACGATTGTTAAGTTCCACTAATTCATTCATTGCTTTTATTAAGTGATATATTTTAACAACTATTTTTGCTTTGCAAATCAAGAGAATCGACAGCCGGTAATTTACTGTAACTTTCTTTGACGAGTGCAATATTAAGTGGATGCTAAAATATTTCTCTAGGTAAAAATACATTTTTGTATGAAAACAGCGCAAGTCTGTTGAAATAAACTTACATAAATATATAGCAACGAGTTGGCATTAATTGCCTCAGTCAGAATTGATTAATTTTGAATCAGTTTTAACTTATTCCATACAAAGGTCCGCACTTTCGCGGTTTAGTAGCATAGTTGTATTTAAGTTGTATACCGCAGGCTTACATACTTGAGTCCCGCAAATCGAAATCAGGTATTGCCAGATTTACTTTTTGACGTTATGAATTGTTCAAAAGCTTTAATGTGCCGGGGTTACAAAATGGGACCTTTGGTGTTTTGCGGTTTGAAATAGTGCGAAATAAAAGACCAATGGTATGAAAACGTTCATAGAATTGCAACGTTTATGTGAATTTGAAAGCAAGCCGGAGAATCTTTAATAAATTTTGGTGAGGAACCAAGGGGAATAAAAAATGATAGATAATTATGCAGAAACTAGAAATATGTTGATTTAAATACCATGCCTTTACCTACTTTAAATGGTCGGTCTCTATTAATTAACCTTACACTAGCAATCAACTTGTCAATTATATTAGAATTCTATAATTTGCATTACCTATTCTTACTGAGGTAATGACAGGCACCTATCTGTAACAGATTAGGTCACTCGAAAAAAAAATTGATTCGAGTCTTATTTATATGATACGAATTGTAAAACATCACGCTTGTCGCGCTCTAAGCCTTTCACTGATTTCAAAACATTTCTTCTCTACTTACGACATTCAAGCCCGATACAAAGGTCGAGAAAGTGTTGAAAAGAGAGTCCCGTGAGCCGGATTTGAACCAGCGACCTAAGGATGACAGTCTCATGTACCACTACAGTCCTCCGCTCTACCAACTGAGCTATCACGGGATATACATACCAAATTAACCATACCAATTATTAATACATAAAAAGAGTTGACAGTTGTTGTCGGTAATGCAATGAAGCGTACATTGGGGACAAGTGGGTTCTGGAAGATAATGTATTTACCAACTTAGCAAATGTTATTAAACCTCGTATATATGCATTATCATATGTTTAAATGATTCTTCGTGTGTAATCTTTGTTCCTAAGTGTATAAAACAGCTAACCGTTTTTTAGTATTTATGTTTTACTTAATATATAGCAGCTTATTTTACCATTATGTCATATTAGTTGTAGTGTAATAAATAGCGGCTCGTTGTGTTTGTTTTCAATATAAGATCGTAATATATTTCTTCGGGTGAGCACCAAAAATTTGTTTTACTGTTAGTGTTTATGAGGTGAATTATATTGCGATGTTACCCTGAAAGATTAACATAACATTTTTATTTGACTGCAAGATCTCTACAATTATCCCGAAAGCATAATAGGAAATACACCTTATTCCAAAACAATTGAATACTATAACAACATGTTAGTCAGTAAGAATCAGTATAAGACTTTAATTCCCATTAGAAAAAGGACACTGAATACTTATTTTGCTATACAGTGTTGCTATAAAGCATGGTAAATACGTGACGTTAGCATATAAATTTAATGGATTTTATTGCTGTTATTTACAGTTTACATGAGTACCAACGTTTTGTTTAAACATGTATAATTTTCTGAACTGTTGAAAAAATGTTGGATCGATCCAAAATATATAATTATGGTTATGCTAAACATTGTTACTAACTTCATTTTTATTTTACGGTAAATCTTCGGTGGATCTCTGGCAGGGTATACACTTGTGGTGTTGGTCATTGACCTCTGGCTCATTATAGGTGGTAGAATAACAACAGAATTGAACATAACAGAACAGAATTTATTCTTTTTAAACCATAACGGTTTCTCCTCATAAACATATACAAAATAGATAAATACAAATGTTAAGCAATAAGCAATACACGAGTATGGGTTGCTACATATGACGTATCAACAAAGTGATATTTACATATAAGGCAATGCATGAGCTCATTAAGATGAATACAAGGGAACAAATCCTAATATTTCATCAAATCATGGATATATTATGAAAAGAGAAAATATCAAACAGTGTTTTGTTTTATATGTTATTTCTAATTATATATGCATCTCTTATATAGATGGCAAGATCATTAAGTTCGTTTCTTCTTTTAGAATAAAGCAGTAAAGTCATTTTGAATACACTTCGATTTCTCCAATAAAACATTTTAATGTGTCTTCTAAGGTGCACATCTAAACAAAAAATGGAACTCATCTTCAATGTCATTTGAGTTGCACACTTGGCATACACGTTTGTGTCTTTCAATAAGATTTCGTCCGTATCTAACTGTTTCTATTCTTAACTGATGTGTAGAAGTTCATCTGAAACGACTCTTTTCTGAATTCCAAATGACGTCCAAATATTGTTCGCACTCAAAGTTAAATTTCATATGTTCATATAATAAGGATAAAACGTTGTTTTTTCCTAAATCCCTATGCCGTTCCTGCATGAAATTGTCGATCATGGTTTGTTTAAATAGCACAATTAAATGATTGCAATTAATAGTTAGGGATCGTTCCATACATATGCATAGCCATATCTGCATAATAATGCTTTAACTTTTGATAACCAATTTGATTTACCATCGATACAGTCTTGTATCAAACAGTTATATATAGCATTTATAACACAAATTTTACTCTTAATCACTTCCAACCAATACTTTATAATTTTTGAAAAATTGTTTATATACAATGGATATCGTTGCAATTCTGCATAAAAAGCGGCATTGCTACACGATAATTTAACACCTAAATGCGTTCACAAAACTTCAAATGTATGCGTTCGATCTCCTTAGATTTACCATGACCCCATATTTCACATGCGTAGTTTAAAATTGACGCTTCAAATGAGTCAAAAAGCTTACAACAAAACTTAGGACTAAACGTAAAGTGTTTCGTTTTTGATAACATTGTGTTCATGGCCCTTAATCCTTTACTTGCCACGGTGCTTTGATTCGTACTGAATATACCATTTGCACTAAACACGCTGTCTTGGTAGTTTAATTCGTTTGCAACATCTACGTCAACACCTTTATAAAACCATTGATCATTGTTTAATGTTCTACCTATCCGCTTTAAAACTATTATTTTTGTGTTTTTCTTTTGTTATTAACTTAACCTTGCATTAGCAATGCCTATCGGTAACAGTCAAAAATATATCTTTTTGGATTCGAGTGTAATTTATATGATCCGAAAGTCAAAAAAAATCACGCTTGTCGCGCTCTAAGCGTTTTATTCAATACTAATGTCATTGAAGCCGGATACAAAGGTCGAGACAATGTTGAAAAAGAAATTCCCGTGAGCCGGATTTGAACCAGCGACCTAAGGATTACAGTCACATATTCCACTACAGTCCTCCGCTCTACCAACTGAGCTATCACGGGATATACATACCAAATTAACCATACCAATTATTAATACATAAAACGTGTTGACAGTTGTTGTCGGTAATGCAATGAAGCGTACATTGGGGACAAGTGGGTTCTGGAAGATAATGTATTTACTAACTTAGCAAATGTTATCAAGCCTCGTATATATGCATTATCATATGTTTAAATGATTATTCGTGTGCAATCTTTGTTCCTAAGTGTATAAAACAGCAAACCGTTTGTTAGTATTTATGTTTTGTTTATTATATAACATCTTATTTTACCATTATGTCATATTTGCTGTAGTGTAATAAATAGCGGCTCATTGTGTTATTATCAATATAAGATCGCAATATATTTCTTAGGGTGAACACCAAAATTTTGTTTTACTGTTGGTGTTGATGGGGTAAATTATATTGCGATATTATCCTGAATGAGTGACTTAACATTTTTATTTGACAGAGAAATCTCTGAAATGCTGGCACTGCAGTACACTATGTAAATCAGTAAGAATCAGTGTAAGACTTTAATTCCCATTAGAAAAAGGACACTGAATACTTATTTTGCTATACCGTGTTGCTATAAAGCATGGTAAATACGTGACGTTAGCATATATATTTAATGGATTTTATTGCTGTTATTTACAGTTTACATGAGTACCAACGTTTTGTTAAAACATTGATTATTTTCTAAACTATTGAATAAATGCTACATCAATCCAAAATATCCAATCATGGTTATGGTATACAATGTTAGTAACTTTTTTTATGGAACATATTCTGTGGATCTCTGGAATGTTATACAATTAAAATGACACTGGCGGTGGTCTTTGACCTATGGCTGATCATTAAAGATGGTCGAATAATGAAGTGAAAAATAATTACAGGTTATTTATCATTGTTCTGTACAATATGGAGATGTCTTTGAACGAGTACACAGCTGCAAAAACTGGGACAAGCAGTTAGGGGAGTCCAATATGGTTTTCCAAACTGTGTTCAAATAATCCCGTAATATACAGAACAACGTTAAATAACTTTTTTTATCCTATACATTTATAATTCCAAATATTTTAATTATAAACGTGTTGATATCAGATCTTGACGCGTTGTTTGTAAACAAACCAGATTTCACTACGGTAATTGATGACGATTTATGTCACTTTTACTTACTCACGCTTTACGTTGAAAAAGTAAAGGTTTGAATCGTGGATTAACCACATACCAAAGTGATGGTTAAAATCCATATCCATCAAATGCACAACTTGTAAGACAATGCATTATGTTAATCATATCTTTAGTGTTTTCAGTTGATATCTATTAGCTTTTGTATTAAGTAATTATCACAGCTTTGGAATATATGCAATGATGAAATACATAATTATCCGTGTTATGTCAATATCTTTATCAAAATTATAATCAAGATCATTTAAGAGTCTGTCAAAAACATATTAAGGAATGAAGCAGTAGATACAGGGCCCGTATTCACTAATGTATTCAGCCGGACTTTCATATTCAGGTCTTAAACGGACTCGCTAATGTGTTTGGACCAGAATTAGTTTCCCATAAAAGCATTTGAAAACTATTTTATAATCATTTTACTTTTTGATACCATCACAGAACAGAACAGAAATTGTATTCGAATTAAGCATGAAAAGATGATGGAGAACAAAAATACAATAATACCACAATATTCTGGTTTAGTGGGGAGCGAACCACACGCCGATATGGCTCAAGACCACAGTTATCTGCCCCCCGTTGACCAAGATCCGGATGTTAATACAGGAAAAAGAGTGCATGTGTTCAAGTATCAATATTTTATAAAAATTGAATAAAAAAGAAGCAAAAAATGTTCTTTTTGCAGAAAACTTGACTGAATTTGACACTCCATTGCAGAAATTAATAGTTTTCAGTGTAAATATTGGAAAAATCATAGCTTGTGGAAGTCTGAAAATTAGTTGTTTGTAGCCGATTGACTCCTTGGCGGAAGGGTTATGTATTTAAACTCAATTTTGACAGTCGGGTCAATGGTCAACATGGTGTTTTCTTGTGATTATATTTTGTGTCTTGAATTGTTCTAGAGATGCCATGTCCTTGTTTTTCAATTGGGACGTGTATAAAGTCAAAAGCCAGGTAAGTGTCTATATGAAACATATAGTTAAAATAACTGTGGTCTCACGCCTGATATAGTCTAGAAAAAGATAACCAAAGCCTCCACCACTTGGCCACAAGGGCTGATACAATATAATAGGGAAATCGAACCTTTATCGAAGTCATAAGTTACATCACGTCATAATGGCATTTGCTTTATTTTGGCAAGATAGCAACAAGTACATCATAAGCTCGTGTGAGCTTTGACCGAATATGTCTTAAAGCTTCACTCTCACAGATTGAACGTTTTGATAACTTTTTTTTAATTTTTGTCTTGGAACGAGTCAGTTTTTGCGAAAATCCATGGAAACCGGTTAAATAAGACTGCTGACAAAAAATAGATTGCAGATTTATATATATAAGGTCAAAAACTGATGTTTTATTCATTTTTCTTAAACCGTTTGTATCGGTTTAAGCCATAAAACATTAATTTTCGAACGGAAATATGAAAATCTGCGAGCTGATCTTTTGTCAGCAATCTCATATCATTGGTTTGCAGATATTTACGCACAAATTTTCTCTTTCCAAGACAAAAGATAAAAAATGGTAAATCTGTGAGAGTGCAGCTTTAACATACAACAATTATTACAAAAAATGGTTCAGACTAAAAATGCCAAGTACCCACTACGTATAATGATATACCAATAAGTAGTATTGCACCAGCTTGGCAGCTATCACAGAAATTAGCTAGCAATCGAATAAATTATGATATATTGTGGCATATCACTAATTGATTAATATACATGTGCAACGCATATTGAGTTCTACCTATGACAAAAGCGCAGAAATAGAATAAAGGAATCATCGACTGCAAGAATCAGCCAAACAAAAACAACGACTGTAACAACGAGATTGAAACAAATAAACTAATTAACCAATCACGCAACAACCCTTTGACTGAATCACGTTGCTAAAGTTTTTAAAAGGTGTGGTCTTCAAAGACAATGTTTGAGCAAATGTCAACATTTGTTGAAGGGTTTCTGATGTCAGTATCTTAGTTTTAACACTTCGTATGATTTTCCACACTTCTTAATTATTTTCATAAAAATAGCAGTTTACAAACCATGAACGTGTCCCTTTAACTTCGTCATAAACCGCAATGATGGGGAAATCCTGCTTATGTTTAAAATAATACATTATAGAACAATGGCCTTTGTATACAAATGTTGTCAAGCATAATTACAGAAAGACCCCAATGGCTCGAATTCCTCGTTAGCTCGAACTGGATGGAAAGGACGCTGTATACTGAAGGTAAGCAATCCCGCTTGGCTCGAATTTTCCGTGGCTCGAGGGTTTTTCGGCGGTCCCTGGAAGTTCGAGCCAACGAGGTTCGACTGTACAGTAAAAGTAATGTGTATATATCTTTTTGCACCTGAATCTATGGGTCAAATTGTTTGGGAAAGCAAGTTGCTCGTTCATAGCGTGGCTCTATATAGCTACTCTTTTGTGTGTCTGCCCTGTATTCCATCAAAGGTTATGGTGTGTGCCTTTTTTAGATTTCTCTTCAAAACAGCAACGAAATTGCGATGGAAATATGCGTGCTCTTAGAAAATAGATATGTTGAATGCTGGGAAATAAATTATTTTCAAAGCAAAGTTCTCTTGACCTTTATATAATTAATTGTGTTCAAACCCCAAAACATAACCATCTGAATACGTCAACTTTGAAAATGACAAATCGTATGGTAAACAGTGCTATAATTCACCACATATCCATCTATATAGCCCATTAAATTAGGTGTAATTACAATACAATCAAGTTGTGGTAGGAGTACACGTAATCGTCTGCTTAGAATACAAAAACACTTAGATATACTAATTATAACCAAAAAATGCATCGATGTGAATTGCGACATTTTATGCGATTTATATTAAAAAAAATTCAGCTTCAGCAAATTTATAAATACAAATAAAGACATTTGTATGATTGTCTTATCTGTATTCATTGTGTTTAACAGAATCAAACGAAGTAGCAAATCTGCGTGCTTATAGTTAAAGCCTGCGGGAATTGCAATTATACCGAAAACAATAATGAAGATAATTAACGGGGATAAATGTTATTTATATAACAAAGATAAACATCAGCACATGTCAAATGTCCAATTCACGCCCTTATTCGACATTTACCATAAAACGTCGCTACACATCAGGTTAAGTCGTAGGTGTTATGATTATTGCGTTCATATAGCCACAATACCAAGGTTGAGGCTAGGACATTCACATAATAACTATCTAGTTTTACTCGTGATAAACAATCATGTTTAATTAGTGTTTTGTCATATTCGAAACATGATAAACGCGGTCTGTATAATTACATGATATAGCTTGTATATGAATTATTGTGGTCTTCGGTTGCGATCCATTATAACAAGGCAGTATAAATTCCTAATCAGTTAAGAAAAAAAAATAAGAAAAAATGACAAAAGGTGTTTTAAAATAATCGTGTAAAACACTACACTGTCAATAATGGGGACTGCGAGTGCCTTGTCAAGGATGTTATTTATCGTGTTTATGTTGTCCGGATTGTGCCTCGCTGCAGTGTTACAAGATGGGGGACCTTCGAAACATGTCTACAAATCCAAACCGACAGGTAAAGTGTTGTTAGACATAAAATTAAATGAAGTAAATAAACGGTATATCATTCAATTATCAAAGGTCTATCATTTCATAATCAAGCGTTTATCTACACGTCTGTTTCCCCGGAAGTTATCGCGTGGAATACTTTGAACGAGCATGTCTGCTTAATGAGAATATATAAGCAGCTTTGAACATGTAATTTACTTATAATACACATGGTAATATATATCCATGTAGTATCATTAAACTATAGAAATTCGTACCCGAGAAAATGAGTATCGTTTCCATCAATGAGGTTTTCATGGCATATGAGGGCTTCCAAAATTAATTTAAATTAAACGTTAATTTTAAAACCTTATGCCACGTAAAACCTATGTGTTATATCTTATTATTTAACCTTTCAGACTTCCTGCTAATCAGATCAAAGTTGTTCCACAATTTAATTTTCGAAACCGGTTCAAATTATTGATAAATAACAAACATATGGATTATACCTGATAAGCCATAGTTGGCAGTGGCATTCGGTTGATATTTCCACATTGAGAAGAATAATTTCCCGAGTCAACCATATGTAAACCCAACGGTATACGATGTATACTTATAGGTATAGTTCATGTAAGTGTTAAAAAGTACAATTACATGTATTAAAGCAGAAATGGTTCAATGTCCGCTATGAGTAGGAACCAAGACACACAAATGGTTTCATTGCAGGCGTGCATAACTCTATCTGTTTTAACAACGTTTAGACCATTAAATAACTATAAGTTTCATCTTATTGTAGAATGTTTATCGACTATGTATTTAACGAAATTGCTGTATTTGTTGTTGTCAGAAAGATGTTGTCAAATATCGGATGTTTCATATTACGTGGAAGGGGTGGAAAGCAAATATAAAATTAACTATTCTGTTGAAAATTGTTGTAAATTGATTATGCCGCTAAAACATATGGCAGCGTTAAGTAAATTTAGATGCGGGGTAGCCCCTATTCGAGTGGAAAGGGGCCGATATGAAAAACTTGCCCTACATGATCGTCTTTGCCCTTCTTGCAACTCTGTTGAATCAGAAATGCACGTGTAATTCTAGTGTAGGTTGTGTAATAATATACGAATGTCATTGTTAGAAAAGGCGAACACAATTAATCCATTATTTCAAAGTATGTCCGATATAGATAAGTTGTCTTATATTTTAGCAAATAACATGTTGTCAAAACTTAGTGCCAAAACCTGCAACGGTATTCTTACTTATAGGATGTTTAATTTGTGTAAGAAATGCTGTTGTAATTTTAAAACTTAAATTATTGTGGTTTGTTATGTATCGCTAGAAATAAATGCTAATCAGATCATCTACGGTCTGACCGGGATGATAATCGATTTTTACATCTATTTCTTGAGTATGCACGATTGTGCGCGTTTATGTTTTCAGTATTTTATTTTGTTTGATTTAACTAAGTTTTAAAACAAGATTAGCATTGGTTTCTAGTTTCTTACTTGTAAATAGATATATGGTATCCAATATGTGTGCAATACTATGTGTTGTGCATATATGTCGATTTGAGTATTGTATAAGTAATGTATAGTATTATTTTTGTGTGCTATAGTCTCTTATAACTCATACACTGGCAATGCATGTTTTCAGGTATATTTATTATGTGATGTATGTAAATTATGTTGTATTGATGAGACTTTAATAAGCTATCAAAGGTATTATAACTGAAGATGACTGAACCACGGTGGTTTGTTAGGAATGAAATCCTGCTTTGTTATCATAAGACCGGTATTTTTTTTTAATCACATTCAACCCCAAATGTTTGTTTCGATATCAAAGGGGTCAATCCTACCACGATCTAACATAAAATAACTTTGAATTATATTACTGCAGTTTAACATTGTCAGAAAATGCTTAAATATCTGATCTTCTGACTTGTTATATTGCAGTGTAATGCATCGTTATTTTACGATAGATCGTTGGTAGGAGTGACCCCTTTGATAAATCTGAAGTAAAAAATAAATCGTTAAGGTCCAATGTCACTATTTTCACAGGTCATATATCACCAAAGCAGGAGTTCATTCCCATCAAACTACTGTGGATGGAACCAAAGTTTTAAATTACCTCCTTTGTAATGAACGAGATGATTTCTACCCTCTAAATGATTGCACATTCTATGATCAAACTATAGGACATGGTGATAGGTTTATGGTATACTTCCACCTGGCACTACCTACATAACAAAAGGTCACTGTGATCCTTTATGCTCGTTTCAGATGAACGGGATTTATAACAGCAAGGGGGACCAGCCCCTAAGCTAATGGTTTAGAGTTGTTCCCTTTCTCTACGGCAAACGGTCACTGCGACCCTATACACACGTGCCAGCTGTACGGGGTCTTTAACAGCGAAGGGTAGAAGCGGACCCATCAATTATGCTTTTTGTAATAATTTGCTGTCCCCTTTATGTACAATACTGGACACTGCGATCATGTATGTTCGTGTCAGATAGGCGGCTATTACAGCTAGGGGAACCTGGGCGTAGCCTTTTCGCCCTTCTTTTATCGTTGTCCCTTTCTTTACGCCAACAGGTCACTGTGACACTGTATGCGCATGCCAGAAGTCTATTACAGCAAGGGAAAGAGTGGGGATTTTCGCTCTTATTTATATAGCTGTCCCATTTTCCTAGTTCTCCATTTTCCATTCTTGTTTTGTTATTGCGACCCTATTTGCACGTGTCAGATGTCTATTACAGAGAACGGGAGATATGGACCCTTTCGCTTAAACTTCTTGAGGTGTCCCATTTCTTCATTCCTTTAAGATCTCTGCGACCCTGGTTGCATGTGTCAGATGAACGTGATATATTTCAGGGAGTGGGAGGGGGGACGGGGCTATAAGTCCTTGTCCTCTACGTTTACAGGTCATTGCAACCATGCATACACGTGTCAGATCAACTGTTTCTATTACAGCAAGAGGGAGACGTGGGCACAACGTCTAAACATTGCTTTAAGCTATCACCGTTCTCTATCACAACTGTCAAACCCTGTGTGCACGTGTTAGAAGTACCGGGTCTATTTCAGCGAGGGGTGGTGTACACAGCTGATAAGCCCTTATTTTAACACTATCCCGTTTATATATTATAACAAGTCACCGCGACTCTGTATACTTGCCAGATGGACAAGGTCTAGACGAAGAAGTGGGGCCAACCCCTTATCGCTTGATCATATATGTTTCTTTTCTCTTAAATAGGTCACTGCGACCCTGTATGTTCCTGCCAGATGGACGGGGTCTATTACAGCGAGGGTGAGAGGTGGGCTAAGCCCCTAAACCCTTGTCTTGTCTTCAAGTGTATGCCAGATGGCTTCTTTGAAGTAGTCGAAAACGGTTTGTACATTGATATGTTATCCCGTCTATAAAAAGTAGATCTATATGAAAACTATACCTCAGGACGGGGGTGTAAGAGTGAGATTTACGGTCAGTCGACTGGTCGTCGTTCTGATGATGTTGTCCACTAGATAACCGATGAACAGGTCGACGGATTTAATAAATGTTGGTACACATGTTTAACACCACATTTCAATTGACAATTTCGACTACAAACTACCAGTGTTGGTTGACCATTTTCAACTCAGAATGTACCACATGTAGTACGTCGTCCGGATAATGACTGATGCCACAAATGACGGATTTAAATATGTTTGTACAATTGTTCATTTCCATAAAATACGGGTCAAGTTCAACTATGGTTAAAAACCTTAGTTTTTACGTCATGGCCCCTTTTTATTTATAATATTCCCAAAAAGGTGTCCATAATTTATTATTTAGTTTTAAGCACCATGAAATCCAGATCAGATTGAAATTGTGATACTGTATACTATTTTTACATAGTAATTGCCCGTTTTGAACTTAGAATTGTCCAAACATTTGGTGTCCGGATAATTACTCATGGAAAGGTTGATGGGTTTTAAAATATATTTGATGCTTATGAGTCATATCAGAACAGGTCAAGTTCGACTTTGGTTAAACTTTTTCAATACAGAATTGCAACATACGCTGTTAAGACAATAACTCATGTAAGGGTCGACGGATTTAAAAACATTTCGGTGCACATTTTTTAACCATGAAATTAAGGTCAAGTTCGATGTTGGATATAAATCACTTTTTTAAACGGATATGTGTCTTTTCAATTTGGACTGCAAAATAAATGTACCAGGGCGACAAGCACAATAGATTTAGATACTTTTTGATGTGGGGATTTAACATTATAAAGAACGTTCCTTGTATTTTACCGAGTTATGGCCCCTTAACAAAGAAATATTTTACTGTTTCTGTGTGTGACAGCAGCTCTTGTTAATCTAGTATTCAGTTTATTACATACTCGATGTTAAGGGCCGGCAGCGATGCAAAAGTGGGTGGGGAAGGTAAAAACTAAAACGTTTATAAAATGCATGTTTTATTTAGCATTGAAGTACGATCTTTTTGGGAGCGAAACATTTATTCTTGGCGACATGTTTTGGGTTAGTTAGGAGTTAAAGAAATTTAACAAAAAAATATTTTAACAGATTTTGGATAAAAAACCATTCACATTCACGGAAAAGTCTGCCGACATTAGTACTTCATTTGTATGTCAAAATGCCACAGACTACCTATTCCACGATGTCTTCAGAGATCTTGACGATATCTTGTCAAATAAGAAAGTTATTTAGAAAAAATAATGAACTTTTGTGGATGAAATTCATTTCCGGGTTACAAAAAAGCATATATCTTTTTAAAAAATAGCTGCAATCAACACAAAGCCACAAGACATTGTTGATTGGGCAGTTCCAATAAATTTGACTCACAAACATATTCTTTTTGTACTAAGACATTTCCGGGAAAACGTAAATGCTTTTTGATTGGAAATCTGATAAAATATTATTTCGCAAAAAAATGCTCAACTCCTAATTACAGCTTTTCATGTTGCATCGGATATATATGAGTCATGCATGTTAAATATTGAACCTCAAAACTTAAAAGAAGTTGATTTTTTAAAACATTTAAATTGTTGGTCTCTCAATCGACTTTTGCATCGCTACCGACCCTTAAAGCGAGTATGGGTTTATAGTGAGATTGGCGGACTTAGTTTTGTTTTTCTTATTTACTTATCGTTTTACTTTTTCTAATACGACACATGTTTCTTGTCAGAAAAATAATTGACTGCCGTTGTTTTTTAAAGGTTTATAGCCTTCAGTTATATTTATGTTTTGCTCGTTACGTTGAAATCATTGTGCCACTAATTAAGTTAGATATGTAAATAATTTATTGTTCTTTATACTGTTTTCTAAATTCAGCATAACATGTTTGTTTCTCTTATGCATATATATTCTCCAGTGGAACATTTCCTGTTTTAATATTAGGTTGTGAGTACAAGGACACGTGTCATCCCGTGAACTCCACGTGGACAGACGATTGCAACACGTTCACGTGTTCCACTAGCGGCACCACCGTGCAATATTACCTGAAAGAAGCAGGTATTTTGATTAAACATTGGTTTTTGTCTTTCACAATTAAAATGGATTTTGCGATAACTATTAGTTTTATAGTCTCACTTAGTCTTAAACATAAATACATACGTAAATGTAAAAATAAAATGCTATCAAAATACCAAAATGATTAAACTCATATCATCATATAAGCTCTACCATTAGAGTTCAGAGAAGCCAATGTGGGTCCATTGATATTTTAAAGTAAGTACAGCTCATATTCGGAGAAATGTACATACTACAGCATGAGGGTAAGAATAATTTAATTGGTGGCGCTTAGATTGCCAGGACGCAGAGAACAATGAAAACATGCTGAAAATCGACAACGAGAATGTTTTGTTAGAGTATCAGGGTACAGGATTTATAAAAATGAAAAAAAACACTCTGTTATGGTTCGTTTTTGCTACATTGCATCAATTTGATACATTGTGTTTTAATTGGTGGAGCTTAGGTTGCCAGGACGCAGACGGGCAGTGTTTATCTGTTGGGGAGAGGTTGGTGCGCGGATGTGACGTCATTGAGTGTCAGCTGAACGGGGGGAGTCTCAAAATTACCAAAATTCAGACAGGTTAGCATGGTGTTGGCTGTGTAACCATTATTAAATGCATAGATCTTTGTTTGAAAATCAACACAAAGAAAACGTAACATTTATCCAAACTTATAATAATTCATGCTCGAAAGCATACCATTTATGCTTTTGTTACTTATATTGCAAATATCATTTATGTCTGCACATTATTGCACCAGTCAATTGTAACCACGGCCCCGGGGGTATACCGGGGATAGCCGTGGAAATGGGCCGTATATTTACCTTCCAGGTGGCCCCGCAGTGCCGGGTGAATGCGGTGGTTTTTGTCCTCGCGCCAAAAATAGCCGGAAATGGGTCTTACCTAGGTATTCTGGGGTGCGGGGATTTTACCAGCAGTTTGTCCCCCACAGGGCGGGGATCTTACCTGGGCTTGGCTGGACCGTACGTCAAAGTCCCCGTTATTCCCCCGAGCTTGGGGGCGTGATTACAATTGACTGGTGCATAATGCCATACCGGGGAAGGCCGGGGAAATGAGCCGTGCTTTTACCTTCAATGTGGCCCCGCTGTGCCGGGTGAATGTGGTGGTTTTGTCTTCGCGCCAAAAGTAGCGAGGAATAGCGTTAGTCCCTGGGGTGCGGGTGCTTTGGCGGGGATTTAACCAGCAGTTCGTCCTCGCAGGGCAGGGATTTTACCCGGGTTTGGCTAGACCTAAAGTCAAAGTCCCCGCTATTCTCCGGACCTGGGGGGGGGGGGGCGTGGTTACTATTGACTGGTGCATAAGATGGATGTTAAAGCATACCCCCGCTGTAAAGAGCACATGGGGTGTATTACCCTTCTCTCATTTCCTTTAATATAACGCATCCAAAATTCAAATAAGTGTTCATCGTATACCCTTACAACTAATAACATCTTAACTAAATCACTGATTGACTTTATTACCAGGATGTGCGGTTGGAGATTCCTGCAGACCCGTAGACAGCTACTGGCACGATGGGTGTACCATACACACGTGTAACGTTACAAATGACGTCGCAGAGGTCAAGCTCTTGCCAAACGGTCGGTGCGGCGTTCTTTCGCGTTAAAACATGTTTATCGACACCTGGGCTTGTAAATGATCCAGAGTATAACGATAATATTGAAGCATAGGTGACACTTGGCACTGTCATTACATCGGTCTTATAAGTAGCATCCATAGTATCAGAGTCACAACAAGTTATGTATAAACATATGGGGCCGTATTCAATATTCAATTCACACTTTAAGATTTAATTTAAGTTTAAGATTAAAATCCTAGTGTTTAGATTTGATTTTAAAAATGGTTGACAAAGGCTGAACCAAACCAATTAGCCATGTCTATGCATACCTAAGCCTTTTTATAGTTCAACTACCCAAATATCAGTTATACAACCTTTTACTTACAGACGCCATGCTGTGGCCTGCGGGTCCATATGCCATGTTAAAGCCAGTTAGCGGTTGTCCAAAAGACGTCCCCGAATCTTGGCGGGAAGGAACACGAAAACACTTCGGCGATGGCGCTAACGTCTATTCCGATCCCTTGTCATTATCCGGAACATACGTCCCGGCACATATGTCACACAAATTCTGTGTACACGGTCCGGCCAGTGATATGGTAGCTGCTCCAAAGTACAAAACCTACTGGGAACGAGGGAGTTACTGTATACTTCGATCCGGTGGCTTTTGCCCAAGAGGTGAATTATAATTAATTTTGATATGCACGAAAAATTGATGTTTTTTTTCTATTGAATATGCTTCTCCTTTCTATTCAATGTATAACATATACATGTATCTGAACTATTTTCGCTCAAATGGGAAGTTGAGAAGTTAAACACACACATTCTAACAATACTGTCGAATGCATTTTGAAAGTCTAAATCTAAATTATTCTGAAAATGCAATGCGTTTTCAGGCTTCACCAATGGTTTTATAAAGATAGACGACGCAGACGCGATGGCGCTCAACGCAACAAACATCGGTTACCTTCCCGACGGCGAGTTCAGTCCAGACACGGGCCTCTACTTCTGCTGCCGTGGAGACGGGCCTCCGAGCACTGAAATTGTCATGCCTAAGGAGAACAGCTTTGTCTTGTTCATGAAAAACGGGGCGACGGGATGTCAGCAAGTTCAGGGTTTGTATAGCATACACCTTATTAGATAGTGTTTTATAAAATTGATACAATATAAGCATGTAAAAATGCATTTCTACATAACGTATTTATTTTAATCAATCATATTGCATATTGTAACGTCTTCAGACTGACGTTGTTGTTAAAAAAGCTGTAGTTAATGCGGTTTTCTATATCTAGGAAATACTTAATCATATTTAATAAGATACTCCTAAATTTGCATTGACAGGGATGAATGCTACAGTCGAGTTCATGACGTTCGATGGTGCTCCGACCTCTAGCCACGTGACAGAAGGGAACCTGCCGGCCTTGGATATACAGGACGGGGACGTGAAACTGTCCATCTGCCACTACAGACCGCTAGAGTGTGGTCGGTTTTACTTTATTTACCTTTTCTCGAAGTCGAGAAATGATTAAACGATAGCTGAATGACATAAAAGGCATCGCAAACAATTTCGAGCCCTTGTCCGTTTTTCTTAGTTAATCAGAGTTGATATTACAAAATTAAAGGAACGCTCATGTAGTCAATACATGTTTGCAAAAAATGCACATATTTTCAAAGAGGAAGTAGACAACTTTTCATTGCAATGGTAGTATTCTTAAAACATTTTCAAACTATATATTACATAAGGTAAAAAGGGAAAACACACACACACAAACTCCAAACTCAATAGATAAACAAACATTTCATTCACAAATCAACCAAGACCATGTTTAGAAAATCTAAAAGCTCTTCTACATAGGTTATTGCGTCGTATACCATTTCGCGAACATCAATGTAGAATCATACTACAATGCTTGGAATTAAGTATGTACCAAAACCCTATTTTAGGTGTATGTTAGTGTAAAGAACAGGTAGTAAACAACCAATACCCTTAGTGTAAAGAACAGGTAGTAAACAACCAATGCCCCTAGTGTAAAGGACAGGTAGTAAACAACCAATGCCCTTAGTGTAAAGGACAGGTAGTAAACAACCAATGCCCTTAGTGTAAAGGACAGGTAGTAAACAACCAATGCCCTAAGTGTAAAGAACAGGTAGTAAACAACCAATGCCCTTAGTTTAAAGGACAGGTAGTAAACAACCAATGCCCTTAGTGTAAAGGACAGGTAGTCAACAACCAATGCCCTTAGTGTAAAGGACAGGTAGTAAACACCCAATGCCCTTAGTGTAAAGAACAGGTAGTAAACAACCAATGCCCCTAGTGTAAAGAACAGGTAGTAAACAACCAATGCCCCTAGTGTAAAGAACAGGTAGTAAACAACCAATGCCCCTAGTGTAAAGAACAGGTAGTAAACAACCAATGCCCCTAGTGTAAAGGACAGGTAGTAAACAACCAATGCCCTTAGTTTAAAGAACAGGTAGTAAACAACCAATGCCCTTAGTTTAAAGAACAGGTAGTAAACAACCAATGCCCTTAGTGTAAAGAACAGGTAGTAAACAACCAATGCCCTTAGTGTAAAGGACAGGTAGTAAACAACCAATGCCCTTAGTGTAAAGAACAGGTAGTAAACAACCAATGCCCCTAGTGTAAAGGACAGGTAGTAAACAACCAATGCCCCTAGTTTAAAGAACAGGTAGTAAACAACCAATGCCCCTAGTGTAAAGGACAGGTAGTAAACAACCAATGCCCTTAGTGTAAAGGACAAGTAGTAAACAACCAATGCCCTTAGTGTAAAGAACAGGTAGTAAACAACCAATGCCCTTAGTGTAAAGGACAAGTAGTAAACAACCAATGCCCTTAGTGTAAAGGACAGGTAGTAAACAACCAATGCCCTTAGTGTAAAGGACAAGTAGTAAACAACCAATGCCCTTAGTGTAAAGAACAGGTAGTAAACAACCAATGCCCTTAGTGTAAAGGACAAGTAGTAATCAACCAATGCCCTTAGTGTAAAGGACAGGTAGTAAACAACCAATGCCCTTAGTGTAAAGAACAGGTAGTAAACAACCAATGCCCTTAGTGTAAAGAACAGGTAGTAAACAACCAATGCCCTTAGTGTAAGGGACAGGTAGTAAACAACCAATGCCCTTAGTGTAAAGGACAAGTAGTAAACAACCAATGCCCTTAGTGTAAAGAACAGGTAGTAAACAAAAAATGCCCTTAGTGTAAAAGACAGGTAGTAAACAACCAATGCCCTTAGTGTAAAGAACAGGTAGTAAACAACCAATGCCCTTAGTGTAAAGGACAGGTAGTAAACAACCAATGCCCTTAGTGTAAAGGACAAGTAGTAAACAACCAATGCCCTTAGTGTAAAGGACAGGTAGTAAACAACCAATGCCCTTAGTGTTAAGGACAGGTAGTAAACAACCAATGCCCTTAGTGTAAAGGACAGGTAGTAAACAACCAATGCCCTTAGTGTAAAGAACAGGTAGTAAACAACCAATGCCCTTAGTGTAAAGAACAGGTAGTAAACAACCAATGCCCTTAGTGTAAAGAACAGGTAGTAAACAACCAATGCCCTTAGTGTAAAGAACAGGTAGTAAACAACCAATGCCCTTAGTGTAAAGAACAGGTAGTAAACAACCAATGCCCTTAGTGTAAAGAACAGGTAGTAAACAACCAATGCCCTTAGTGTAAAGAACAGGTAGTAAACAACCAATGCCCTTAGTGTAAAGAACAGGTAGTAAACAACCAATGCCCTTAGTGTAAAGAACAGGTAGTAAACAACCAATGCCCTTTGTGTAAAGGACAGGTAGTAAACAACCAATGCCCTTAGTGTAAAGGACAGGTAGTAAACAACCAATGCCCTTAGTGTAAAGGACAGGTAGTAAACAACCAATGCCCTTAGTGTAACGGACAAGTAGTAAACAACCAATGCCCTTAGTGTAAAGGACAGGTAGTAAACAACCACTGCCCTTAGTGTAAAGGACAGGTAGTAAACAACCAATGCCCTTAGTGTAAAGGACAAGTAGTAAACAACCAATGCCCTTAGTGTAAAGAACAGGTAGTAAACAACCAATGCCCTTAGTGTAAAGAACAGGTAGTAAACAACCAATGCCCTTAGTGTAAAGAACAGGTAGTAAACAACCAATGCCCTTAGTGTAAAGGACAGGTAGTAAACAACCAATGCCCTTAGTGTAAAGAACAGGTAGTAAACAACCAATGCCCTTAGTGTAAAGGACAGGTAGTAAACAACCAATGCCCTTAGTGTAAAGAACAGGTAGTAAACAACCAATGCCCCTAGTGTAAAGAACAGGTAGTAAACAACCAATGCCCTTAGTGTAAAGGACAAGTAGTAAACAACCAATGCCCCTAGTGTAAAGAACAAGTAGTAAACAACCAATGCCCCTAGTGTAAAGGACAGGTAGTAAACAACCAATGCCCCTAGTGTAAAGAACAGGTAGTAAACAACCAATGCCCTTCGTGTAAAGAACAGGTAGTAAACAACCAATGCCCTTCGTGTAAAGAACAGGTAGTAAACAACCAATGCCCTTAGTGTAAAGAACAGGTAGTAAACAACCAATGCCCTTAGTGTAAAGAACAGGTAGTAAACAACCAATGCCCTTAGTGTAAAGGACAAGTAGTAAACAACCAATGCCCTTAGTGTAAAGGACAGGTAGTAAATAACCAATGCCCTTAGTGTAAAGGACAAGTAGTAAACAACCAATGCCCTTAGTGTAAAGGACAAGTAGTAAACAACCAATGCCCTTAGTGTAAAGGACAGGTAGTAAACAACCAATGCCCCTAGTGTAAAGGACAAGTAGTAAACAACCAATGCCCTTAGTGTAAAGAACAGGTAGTAAACAACCAATGCCCCTAGTGTAAAGGACAGGTAGTAAACAACCAATGCCCTTAGTGTAAAGAACAGGTAGTAAACAACCAATGCCCTTAGTGTAAAATACAGGTAGTAAACAACCAATGCCCTTAGTGTAAAATACAGGTAGTAAACAACCAATGCCCTTAGTGTAAAATACAGGTAGTAAACAACCAATGCCCTTAGTGTAAAATACAGGTAGTAAACAACCAATGCCCTTAGTGTAAAATACAGGTAGTAAACAACCAATGCCCTTAGTGTAAAATACAGGTAGTAAACAACCAATGCCCTAAGTGTAAAATACAGGTAGTAAACAACCAATGCCCTTAGTGTAAAATACAGGTAGTAAACAACCAATGCCCTTAGTGTAAAGAACAGGTAGTAAACAACCAATGCCCTTAGTGTAAAATACAGGTAGTAAACAACCAATGCCCTTAGTGTAAAGAACAGGTAGTAAACAAACAATGCCCTTAGTGTAAAGAACAGGTAGTAAACAACCAATGCCCTTAGTGTAAAGAACAGGTAGTAAACAACCAATGCCCTTAGTGTAAAATACAGGTAGTAAACAACCAATGCCCTTAGTGTAAAGAACAGGTAGTAAACAACCAATGCCCTTAGTGTAAAATACAGGTAGTAAACAACCAATGCCCTTAGTGTAAAGGACAAGCAATCTAAATCCCTTCAACCTCTGTTATCGGCGGTGTTATCTGTAAACACAATTTTCTCGTCTTCAGTACACTCTACAAACACCATGTAGCATTGATAACATTTAAATGGGCTAGACACCAGATGGTATTATTGCAAGAAAAAAAAATTGACATCGGTGTGTACAACGCATTGAATCTTAATTATCGATGTATCATATCCAGTGTGTGTATACCAAGTGATAAATTGCGTCATAAATGCTACGTCGGAAGGCAATAATTTGCCTCGAATGAAAACTTTAAACAAAGATAACTTCACTATTTCTTCACCATCTTAAATGAAACATAGCGCAGTCTACGCCGCTGGGGAGCCCTACCTCCGGTCTTTTACCAGAGTTTGATTGAGAGTTTAGTTTCATAAAACACTTCGACAAACCATTTCACAATACGGCCGTCTGACCGAGCACTGTCAAAACATTATTTTGGAAACAGGTTTGTCGAAGTGTTTGATGAAACTAATGACTTTATCAAACTTCGGTAATAAAACAAAGGCGGGGCTATTTAAGCGGCATAGACTGCCCTTTGTTTTATTTAAAATGGTGTAGTAAAAGAAAAGTTATCTATGTTGAAAGTCTTTATTTTAAGCAAAATGTTGCCTTCTGATGTAGCATAAATGATGTAATTTATCACGTGGTATACACACACTGATATAGCTTAGGACACGTGTTTTTCGTAGATTATACGCATTTTTCCAGTTCGAAATTTACTAGGGTTGTCTACCACGTAAAATCCAGTAAGTATTAAAATAGCGTAGGTATAATTATCTGTACTCATAAACAGATATGATTTAAACTGGGAAACCAGTATGCGCTGTTTTAACGGGGAAACACAGATGAGACAGCAACATGATTGTTGCGCTTATTATTTAAACCATGTAATGCAACAGTCAATTGTAACCCCCACCCCCCCCCACCCGTGGTCCCGGGGTATACCGGGGGTAGCCGGGGAAATTGGCCGTGTTTTTACCTTTCAGGTGGCCCCGCTGTGCCGGGTGAATGCGGTGATTTTGTTTTTGCGCCAGAAATGGCCGGGAATGGGCCTTACTTAGAGTCCCTGGGGTGCGGTTGCATTTGGCGGGGATTTTACCAGCAATTCGTCCCCGCAGGACGGGGATCTTACCCTGGGTTGGCTGGACCGAAAGTCAAAGTCCCCACTATTCCCTGGACCTGCGGGGGGGGGGGCGTGGTTACAATTGACTGGTGCATAAAGTGATGCATTATCAGCATCCTAGCTCGCATTGAAAACTCTAAGATTGTTTTGAGGAAATACTGTATGTGCCTATTGTTGGGGCATCTGGTGCCAAATTTGGGAAGTAATTTAGGTTTTTCCTTTATGTGCAAGCGTATAATATTTTTAAAAAATATGCGGTATTTATAGATAGCGAGAAATGCCAAGAGTTCAGCTGTCCAATGGTAAATCATGTTCCTATAATTAGTTGTTGTTACTGTCATAATCATGTTTATTATCACAGGTTGTAAGGACGAGTCCGGGCAGTACATCATTGTGAACACACAGAAGATGATCAACTGTGTTCTCAAACGGTGCGTGAAACAGAACGGCGCCAACGTGCTGGAGGTTGTCAGCGGGGGTTAGTGCCGGTGTAGCCTATTGAGTTAATTGTTATCATTCATTGTTGGAATTGCATTGAGTAGACATAGGTTTAATAAATCCAAATCTTTGAAGACCCTCATTGACTCTCTTCTGCTCAAGAAAATACAACATACGCAATAAAAGTATTGTTTAACTGAACACAATTTTGAGGTGTTCCGGAACACACGTTTATACATTCCTGAATTCAATAGTTCTATTCCAGGCTGTCAGGGAGAGGGCCGATGTTGGGCTGAAAGTGACATCTGGGCGGAGTTTCTAGGTGAGTCGTGTACGAGGTTCACGTGCTGGAGGCGGGGCCGGGGAGCGTCCATACATTTCAAGGTCTCCGAGATTTCACAAGGTAAATGCGATGATGGGAGATATTGTTTTGATTGTTTTAAGGCTAACGTATTGAACGCATGGCCAGGTGACCACCGTGGACCCGGTTTGGCAAGGTCAATCAAGTTGTGATTAAAAGTAATTTGTAAAGGAGGGTACTTAAGTACACGTTTCGCTGCCGTGGAAATACATTTCAAATGCTTTATCCAGGCACAAACAGCCGATTGCATTAATAAGTTTTGCATGATTAAACACTAGAGTATGTAGTAAGATGCAATATTTAAACAAACAATTGCCTCACGATGCCTTGATTGTTGAGTTTTGGCAGCGTACAATAAGAAAATCATTTTCTATCATATTAAGGGAAATTCTAGTATATTTTGTTGTTTGCAAACGTGCCACTAGAACATTCCGAACGGTTTGAAAGTCACCGCGCCGTGTTGGAATTTGCCTGTCATACTACAATCCTGCCGTCTGGCCGGTCAAATGTCCGGTTCAGTCACGTGATACGATTACACCAATTACAAGTTGTATTATATTGTTCAAACCTAAATTGTGCAAAGGGCAACTATGAATTGGAAGGAAGGGGGTGGGTTTGAGCTCGTTTTGTAATAATCAGTACATTTGTCTCATTTCAGGTTGTCGCGACGGAGACCGATGCCGGTCGATCGGTTCTCAATTGACACGTGACTGTTATACTAGCACGTGTAAGGTCAACCCTGAAACGCAGAAACCAGCTTTCAAGGTCAACGCTGCGGGTAAGTTTGGCTGACGTTATGCGTGACCAATCAATGTTTTGACTTTACAAAGTTGTAAGGTAAAATATGCAAGGACTTGGAAGTATTTATATGTGTAGTTCTACGTCCGTTATTGCAAAAGAAGTAGGTTACAACTGCACACGCTATGGTTTCATTTAATTTTTTGCATCTCATTACCATGTTACATAATAACTTGTGCCAACCCATTGGTTCGTACTAATTAACGTATTATTATCAGTCTTTGCTAATTTCAGTTACGATTATTTTATTGCGGGCGTTTTCTGTTTCATCTATGCTTTATTACTTACACTAGCACTATTTTGCAGCGGTAGACTAACACTGAACCGTTGCGTTTAGGGCAAAATTATAGACGAGAGTTTATTATGTTTGATAATTTATGATAGGTTTCTCTGGAAAACGAATTTTGAAATTAGCATATTTCAATTTATTGCGCAATTTGTGTGTCTTATGTCAGACATTTTAAAATGGGTGGTGTTTTTTTTTGCAAATCCTGTGTGGTACGGCGCAAATTACCTTGCAGCCATTATGTAAATCCTTACTCAAAATTGCATTTGCGCTACATTCGCTTTTTATTTAACGTTTAACCGTAATGGCTAGAATCTTCCAATTTAGGTAGGTCCGTGCACGGCTTTGGTTTAAGAATAATAACCCTATTGTGTACTAGCAGGACCCACTGATATGCCCCCTATATTGCAGAGTGTCCGTGGCTGGAGTCGTGCATGCCGCCCAACTCGACATGGGAGCTTAACTGTATAACGTATCGTTGTGATATCCAGATCGAGGCCGACCGACACCAGTGGAATGTTATACCCATCACCTACGGTAAATACACGAGGCTACCTTAAACTTACACTATGCCAACCATTACAACTGTAGTAAGTGTTGTAATATTCAGGGTATTTTTGTTTTAGCGTTAATAGCTGTGAAGTCGTCTTTCCGCCGTCGTTTCTTCGACTTTATAGACACGCTACAACTTGAAACTAAGCTTTGCATTTGAGATGTTCGCGGTGTAAACTTCACAAACGGTGTTAATTTCCCACAAAACATTTAAGAGTCGAAATATTGAGATTTAATAACAACTTGTCGGGTTTCCTTTAACTCGAATACAGTTTACCTTAGTAAACTGTTCAAAAACTGGTGGCATACGACAAACTTCATTTAACTACATTTAAGATGCATTATTACTACTAAACAAGAACGGTGTTCATTGCCAAAACTCGAGCGTATTGCGCCCTTCCATCCCACTATATTCACTGTACGCCCTTCCATCCCGCTATATTCACTGTACGTCCTTCCATCCCGCTATATTAATTGTACGCTCTTCCAACCCGCTATATTCACTGTACGCCCTTCCCGCCCTACCATCATCCCGCTATATTCACTGTCTGCCCTTCCATCCCGCTATATTCACTGTCCGCTCTTTCATCCCGCTATATTCAATGTACACCTTTCCATCCCGCTATATTCACTGTCCGCCCTTCCATCCCGCTATAATCACAGTACGTTCTTCCATCCCGCTATATTCACTGTCCGCCCTTCCATCCCGCTATATTCACTGTACGTCCTTCCATCCCGCTATATTCACTGTCCGCCTTACCATCCCGCTATATTGACTGTCCGCCCTTCCATCCCGCTATATTCACAGTACGTCCTTCCATCCCGCTATATTCACTGTCCGCCCTTCCATCCCGTTATATTCACTGTACTCCCTTACATCCAGCTATATTCACTGTCCGCCCTTCCATCCCGCTATATTCACTTTACGTCCTTCCATCCCGCTATATTCACTGTCCGCCCTACCATCCCGCTATATTCACTGTCCGCCCTTCCATCCCGCTATATTCACAGTACGTCCTTCCATCCCGCTATATTCACTGTCAGCCCTTCCATCCCGCTATATTCACTGTCCGTCCTTCCATCCCGCTATATTCACTGTACGTCCTTCCATCCCGCTATATTCACTGTCCGCCCTAGCATCCCGCTATATTCACTGTACGCACTTCCATTCCGATATATTCACTGTCCGCCCTACCATCCCGCTATATTTAATGAGCGTCCTTCCATCCCGCTATATTCACTGTCCGCCCTAGCATCCCGCTATATTCACTGTACGCTCTTCCATCCCGCTATATTCACTGTCCGCCCCACCATCCCGCTATATTCACTGTACGTCCTACCATCCCGCTATATTCACAGTACGTCCTTCCCTCCCGCTATATTCACTGTACGTCCTTCCATCCCGCTATATTCACTGTACACCCTTCCCTCCCGCTATATTCACTGTCCGCCCTTCCATCCCGCTATATTCACTGTCCGCCTTTCCATCCCGCTATATTCACTGTCCGCCCTTCCATCCCGCTATATTCACTGTACACCCTTCCATCCCGCTATGTTAACTGTACGCACTTCCCTCCCGCTATATTCACTGTACGTCCTTCCATCCCGCTATATTCACTGTACACCCTTCCCTCCCGCTATATTCACTGTTCGTCCTTCCATCCCGCTTTATTCCCTGTACGCTCTTCCATCCCGCTATATTCACTGTACGCCCTTCCATTCCGCTATAATCACTGTCCGCCCTTCCATCCCGCTATATTCACTGTACGCCCATCCATCCCGCTATATTCACTGTCCGCCCTTCCATCCCGCTATATTCACTGTACGTCCTTCCATCCCGCTATATTCACTGTACGTCCTTCCATCCCGCTATATTCACTGTTCGCCCTTCCATCCCGCTATATTCACTGTCCGCCCTTCCATCCCGCTATATTCACTGTACGTCCTTCCATCCCGCTATATTCACTGTCCGCCCTTCCATCCCGCTATATTCACTGTACTCTCTTTCATCCAGCTATATTCACTGTCCGCCCTACCATCCCGCTATATTCACTGTCGGCCCTTCCATCCCGCTATATTCACAGTACGTCCTTCCACCCCGCTATATTCACTGTACGCCCTTCCATCCAACTATATTCACTGTCCGCCCTTCCATCCCGCTATATTCACTGTCCGCCCTTCCATCCCGCTATATTCACTGTACGTCCTTCTATCCCGCTATATTCACCGTCCGCCCTAGCATCCCGCTATATTCACTGTTCGTCCTTCCATCCCGCTATATTCACTGTCCGCCCTTCCATCCCGCTATATTCACTGTCCGCCCTTCCATCCCGCTATATTCACTGTACGTCCTTCCATCCCGCTATATTCAATGTTCGTCCTTCCATCCCGCTATATTCACTGTCCGCCCTTCCATCCCGCTATATTCACTGTCCGCCCTTACATTCAGCTATATTCACTGTCCGCCCTTCCATCCCGCTATATTCACTGTACGCCCTTCCATCCCGCTATATTCACTGTACGCCCATCCATCCCGCTATATTCACTGTCCGCCCTTCCATCCCGCTATATTCACTGTACGTCCTTCCATCCCGCTATATTCACTGTACGTCCTTCCATCCCGCTATATTCACTGTACGCCCTTCCATCCCGCTATATTCACTGTCCGCCCTTCCATCCCGCTATATTCACTGTACGTCCTTCCATCCCGCTATATTCACTGTCCGCCCTTCCATCCCGCTATATTCACTGTACTCTCTTTCATCCAGCTATATTCACTGTCCGCCCTACCATCCCGCTATATTCACTGTCGGCCCTTCCATCCCGCTATATTCACAGTACGTCCTTCCACCCCGCTATATTCACTGTACGCCCTTCCATCCAACTATATTCACTGTCCGCCCTTCCATCCCGCTATATTCACTGTCCGCCCTTCCATCCCGCTATATTCACTGTACGTCCTTCTATCCCGCTATATTCACCGTCCGCCCTAGCATCCCGCTATATTCACTGTTCGTCCTTCCATCCCGCTATATTCACTGTCCGCCCTTCCATCCCGCTATATTCACTGTCCGCCCTTCCATCCCGCTATATTCACTGTACGTCCTTCCATCCCGCTATATTCAATGTTCGTCCTTCCATCCCGCTATATTCACTGTCCGCCCTTCCATCCCGCTATATTCACTGTCCGCCCTTACATTCAGCTATATTCACTGTCCGCCCTTCCATCCCGCTATATTCACTGTACGCCCTTCCATCCCGCTATGTTCACTGTACGTCCTTCCATCCCGCTATATTCACTGTCCGCCCTTACATCCAGCTATATTCACTGTCCGCCCTTCCATCCCACTATATTCACTGTCCGCCCTTACATCCAGCTATATTCACTGTACGCCCTTCCATCCCGCTATATTCACTGTCCGCCCTTCCATCCCGCTATATTCACTGTCCGCCCTTCCATCCCGCTATATTCACTGTCCGCCCTTCCATCCCGCTATATTCACTGTCCGCCCTTCCATCCCGCTATGTTCACTGTTCGTCCTTCCATCCCGCTATATTCACTGTCCGCCCATCCATCCCGCTATATTCACTGTCCGCCCTTCCATCCAGCTATATTCACTGTACGTCCTTTCATCTCGTTATATTCAATGTACACCCTGCATCCCGCTATATTCACTGTCCGCCCGTCCACCTCGATATATTCCTTGAACGTCAAATTATTTTTCGCTCGTTCATCCGACGAATTTACTGCACGCTTGTTCACTACGCTTGCAATACCGCTTTGCCATTCACGACGGTTTGCCGTGCTTGCTATGCCTCCAGGGTGTTCGGACGGACAGGGGAACTGCTACAGGGTCGGGGAGAAAGTGACAGGCCAGTGCTACGACGCCGTCTGTCACATGAACGACAACAAAACCATGGTGTCGCTTGATATCCTAAAGGGAGGTAAATCTTGAATATGAGTTCAACTTGTTACCATGCGTTATCTCAATGCTATTGCGAGCGTGTAAACACGTACTTATATATATACGAGTGATGTCCGGAATATCATATACATATCTATCATATAAATGATTTTATTATAACGATACTTTAAAAGTACATGTACATTTTTGATAAGCTCTGATGTTTTTCAATAGTCAAGGGTTTTTTTGTGTTTGTATTTGATAAAAAATATTTTCTTTGCTTATATAACAATGATTATATTCTTTATTAAATGCCTGTACAAACAGTATATGAAAACGCACCGCTTAACAATATGGAAAATAGTCATGTGCCAGTGCTTCATATTCAGTAATTGTATAACTGAACTGTATATTTAGCATTCCTAAAAACCATAAAATAAATCAAAATAAAACGAAGTTTTTTTATGTAAAAAAACAACATCACACATACACGTGTTTAGGCATGGACAATACCGCAAGTTTTGTATCGAAAATAAACAAGACATTTTCTTGTCGTAGGATCACATTGTAAACGCCATTGTTTACTCTTCACGATGACTGAGTCGATTTATTGTGCGTTTTTATTAACTGTTATTATATAATAAAACCACAACGCTTTAATAAATATCCAATATAATAGCAAATTATATCAGCACACATATATATCGTTTAACACTGCACTACGCACGTGCATGATGACGTCACACAGGGTGCAGCTGGCGGGGTCAGTGCCGGGCGGTAAATGCAACATGGATGGACGGCTGCCACAACTTCCGGTGCGAGTGGGTTGAGACTGGGACGGGGTTTACCGCCACAGTTAACGCTACCACAGTCTGTGAGTGATAGGGTCACGGGCATATAAATGCTAGCTTACTTAATACAGTTATTATTCCAAAACAAAGGAAGTACTGGCCATGGACGATGTCGGAACGTCGAACTTATAACGTTGATATTAACGGATTGATTGAAAGGCGTATTTGGTGCATGCGGATAAATATATTAACGCTTCTTATATCGAACACTGCAGTAGTTCATAGCCACCTCCATTGAGCAGGTCTAAATGAAGAAAGAGATCAGTTATGCCCTAACTATTTTCTCCATTTTCTATCCTGGTTGTATTTGTTATGAAATCAAACAAAATTGTAAAATTAAAATTAGACCATGTTAAACAGTGAATGGAACTTACCTCGTTGGACTCTTTGCTTATGGATAGGATATAGTTCTTTTATCTTTGATATATTTGATCTTTCTTTCATGTTGGTCACGATGAGTACTTGACGATTTACGGTGTCCTTTTATCCCTCATATGTGTCGCTTAAAGTGTAACTAATGCATAAATTGCACGGTGGGAGTGTTCCAGTTGTATGGAATTTGTATTCCATCCAGGAGGTGGTGTGTTAGAGCCGCCAAGTGCTCTCTTGACCGCAAAACAAAGGACACCATCACTACGCTATACATTGAATTCGCAGTGATTCATATGACACTGTCGCTGTCTTTATAATTGAGTAAAAACAGATTGGTATAATGTTATTGAATGTTTCCAGCTTGTGAGTGGAATGGCAGTTGTTACGAGGCGAACCAAACTTGGTCTGACGGCTGTATAGACTACCAATGTGACGTCAGCAGAGCGGAGCGCGAGGTTAATTGGAACGTGAAAACGCTCAAAATAGGTACATGTGCTATGAACTGAAAATAGCTGAAATAATACAAAACCATATTATACGAGAATAATTCTTACAGGATTCATGGATCTCTCTCATTGTCGTTAATGTGGACGATTATTTTTTCAAAATTTGTTTAAATATAGATACTCGTTTGAGTAAAATTTGTAAAGAGACCTTAAATAATTCGATTTTTATTGCGTCATTAACGCTGTTTAGTCAATCTAGCATTAAAAGAAGTTAAATAATGGCGTTAGTTAAGACTCAAACCCAACGATTTAATTAATCCAACGTAAACATATTTAGCACTGGCATTACCTGTCTGCTGGCTGTAATTAAACAGAGAAAACTTGTGAACAATGATTACTTCTATCTATTTATTCAAAGCATGCAAGGACTTTAGTGGACGGTGTGTGCCGGTTGGGCAGACGGTCAAGGACAACTGTATAGACTACATGTGTATCCAGTCAGGGAGAAGTGTTGGGCTCTCGCCTGTCTCCGTTGGTCAGTAAACTATACTGATGCTTACAAATACCCATAAGGAATAACTATGACAAACATCATGATTATAGCTTTGATTTCCATTAATACAGCACTATATTGAAAGGCATCTGTCATAAATGGTGCTATTTGCTTGAATGATGAAATGTAAATACAAGGGAAAATGATTGTTTTGAATTTGAGAGCGGTTTCCTGCATGGTTATCTTTAAAAAAAAACCCAACTTTATGGTGTATGTTAAGGATTGAAAATCATTTGGAGGGGGGGGGGGGGGGGCGTTCATGCGATCTTGAATGCCCCGCTCAAAATGGCAATTCCCGTGAAGTACGTTAGCAACATTGTGCTTCCCAATTGTTTTTCATCACTTCCATACATTTGCTTGAAAATTCCACAAGTCTATCCGAATTTGTTCAGAACGACCGACAGTCACTCTTTCTTTTCATGTCTTAATTAATACAGTTCAGTTTAAAACAGTGAAATCGTATCAAGTAGAAAAACAATATGTTCTAAATAAACAAATACCTTGTATTCTTGATGTCGAAATGTATGAACAGTGTACAAATTGTAAGGAAATACATTTGCCACTTTGTTTATATCGTTTATCAATGTCAACGCCGAAAAAAAAACGCCGCCCTAATAGTCTTCACTGGTTATAGCATACTAGCAAATACCTAAACTTTGGTCGCGTTTGCCTCCCTTTCATTTTTTTTTAAAAATTATACTGTTTGAATTGATCAATAAATTGCGATGATGAAGTAAATACTGCACGCCGTCCATTTTGATTCAAAAGCGAAAATTGAGTTCACATGCGAACATTCCACAACGCGCATGCGCTTTACTAACATTTGTATAATAAGTCGCACACACTACTACGCCGGTGATTCGTCGGAGGCATTCATGCGAAATTGGACGTCACTTCATTTGTACAGAAAAGTACTAGAGAGTTTAAATATGTTTCTTTATCCCCGGTTCAGGATGCCAGTACAACGAATTATGCAAGTACGAGAATGAAACTTGGACTGATAATGAGAGGTGTGCGGAGTACCAGTGTAATAAGGCACAGCGGAACAAGGGCACGGTAATGCAGATCAGCGTCGTTGGATACGGTAAGCAGTTGCTGATCTTTATAATTATATCAGTGTATATCAGTGTCAACGTCCTTAGTACCATTGTAAAACGGCCCGGCGGATCTAGGGGAAAAGGGGGAGCTTTAGTGCAGATCAGCCACTGGGAATACGATTAGCAGTTGCTGACCTTTATATATAAGTGTTAACATTTCGAGTACCAGTGTCCTTCCCGAAGAAGGGGTCGGTTACGTAGGTCAGCTTTAACCGGTATGGAATAGGAGCTTGTGGCACATTTCACAAAATATATTATAATGTTCCGATCTCCAACGCAGTCATTCGCTCCACACGTATTGCATACTGTTTAACGTCCAAGCACGTATGCAGAAGAAACATGGCCAAACTTTGGTACAACCTGGTGCTGTATTTCAGGCTGCGTGTTCAACAGCACGTGCAAGAAGGTGAACGAAACATGGGCGGACGGCTGCCGCACCCGGAAATGTGTCGTGCGGCGCACGGACAAGATGATACAGAGGAGTATTGCGCCTGTCACCGCCGGTAGGGACAAGGGTTGGGCTAGCACATGTTTTACATGTTTTACGCAAGCTTTATACATCCGGCGAGATGATACAAGAAGCATGTCGCCCGTCACCGGGAGCGACGATTATTGGCGTAGTAATGCATGACATTGTAGTTTAACACGTTTTACACCAGATGTATGATTTACTACATTTAAAAACCAAAAGTATTTATTCCTGTTCCATAATTCTGCACCAGGTTGTGACGACCAAGGTATCTGTCGACCAATCGGCTTCACGAAGATGACAAACTCATGCGCGGAGTACGAGTGTCAGTTTAACGATACATACAAGGACGCCTTCTTCACTCTGTCAGGAGGAGGTAACAACCTTCAGGGGCAGTGATCATGAACAGTCTCAAGTCTGAGTCTGGACTCAAACTCAAAACATCTTAATTCAGTCCAGTTTCATATATGTGAATAGCTGTACTTATTTTAATAATTATAAAATTCAGTCAATATCATCATCAAAACTCAACCAGAGGAATTACAATGAACTGAAATACTGCAGGTTTGCCCCTAGAGTCTTAACTTCGGACTGATCATTGCCTTAGAAGTTCGAAATCAAAATTAAGACTTTAACTTGTGAAAAAAGTAAACCTACTCTAACATTTCCACTCCAGTCTTGCTTTCGTCTTCCAAAACTATTAAAAAATCAAATGTATGATAAGATCGTTAAAAAGATCGAGTTTCACTGTTGTTATCGTTATCGGGTTATATGTAGAAATACATTTTAAAAAAACAACAACTTGTTCAATATAACCAATCACAGTGCCTGCTCTTTTATTTTAAGTCTTTTAAATTGTACATACCCGTTGCGATTCGTCTTGATTCTGTGACTATAACCGCCAGCATGTATTTACCGAGCAGTTTCGGATAGACGTAAGGGAGCCGCTAAAGGGTGTACGGCGGTGGACGCGGACCGGGCGGAGGATAATTGTCTCCTTAATGTTTCGTGTCGGCTGCTAGAGGGTTAATGTAAGGTTGAGGACGCTTTCAAGACGTAGTGGAAGCGGCTACTGTGTCATGTGGCCGTGTCACTAATTGTATACTTTTTGTATCAGTAGTGCTAGGTGGCGGCTTTCAGAGGGTGAATGTAAAGTTAAAGATCCTGACCATACGTAGCGGAAAGCGGCTACTGTCTCCTGTTGCCATGTCACCAGTTGTATAATAATTGTATCAGTGGTGCAAGGTGACAGCTGTCAGAGGGTGAATGGAAGTTTTAGGACGCGGACAGGATGTAGCGTAGGCGGCTACGGTATCCTGTGGCCATACCACTAATTTTATTACAAGTTTCTTCGTAGGTCAGCATTCCGGCTGTCAGAGGGTGAGTGTAGGGTTGTAAATACGGACAAGACGTTTTGGCGACCAGACTGTATCGATATGCGTCCTGCTATTTTTATAAAAAAAATGTATCATGATATGCCCGAAATTAAAATGCAAATGATAAACATGATCTATATTCAACATATTCCACACAAAGCTAGTAGTATCTATATTCCCACGTGACAGGTTGCCGGACGTCAGAGGGCGGCTGCAAGGTGTTGGGCGCGGAGTGGACGGAGCGGCGGCAAGGCTTATGCCTCCAGTACGCGTGTCACAAATCTACGATAGGATTCGTTTCAAAAATGATCACACAAAGTGAGCCAGTTTGTCCATTCTGAAAAGAACAAATGATCTATTGCATGGGTTAATGTTGACCCAGAAGTGCAAACATCCTATATGCATATACACGTATGTAGTTTTAAAATTACAGTAGTACCTTAAAAACAAAATGCATAACAATGTGGACTGTGAATTTTTCATATATGTAGGTGGTAAATGTTTAATAATATAAAACACTAGAGATAAAACCGTAACTGTGTGAGTCTGCTTATTTAAATGTTTTGTTCATGCTACTAGGTTGTCTTGATGCTAACGGCGTGTGTCAGCCGATCGGATCGACGGGGTTCTCGGCGGTGATCGAGGACAAGTTGCAACCAAATTGCCGGTGTGAACAGTCCACCAGAGACCTGGACAGACTCGCTATTACCTGCGGCGTTCCGTAAACTAGCAATAAACACTTATTTGTAATAACAAAGTTGTTTGTGTTCACTTAAACACTGTTCGTATAGTTTCAGCGTGTTTGTCTTTGTGGTACTTATGTTGCGACCATTTCATATATTCCAATATGTCGCATTTCCTTGTTTCGAAATACAACCGTCAACAATGGACCCATTGTTCATCGTTTTTAATCTTTGATCTTGAAATATGTTTTGATGGGTTCATTCAGTTGTCTCAAATCTTATTTAAAATACAGCAGAGGCCATATTCAATGTAATTCTTATCCTTAGATATGCGACATTGATTCTATTCACTTTATTTGTCTGTTTTTTACAGTCCAATCGAAACACTACACTTCTAATCTTTAAGTTCAATCTAAGGTGGATATTGAATACAGCCCTACAGACCACAGATGTATTCTAAAACTTTCAGAGTAGTAAAAGAACTGAAAGTATATAACGATGACGTAAACAACAATTTTGGCTTGAACGAAAATCTGAACAGTCGCCCATTGTGTAATTTTTCATTTTTCATTGTGTTTTTGTTGAAAATTTAATTTATATTTAGAATGCTCACTAATAATGTAACACGTGTGTGTTTTGGTGGTCATTTAATGTCAACAACACGTAACTGCGGTCTTCGTGGCTTAAACAATATATTGAATAAAGAAATTATATCCATCAAAAATGCGAAAACATTGAAATGAATCTATATTGAATCATGTTTGATAGATGCACGACATGCTATTTTGGAACCACCGTTTGGCAGGACGGAAATGGAAACCTTAAAGAATATTGTTTCCATTTCTGTGTCCGTCTGATGCTATACGTAAGTGTTACTGCAGGCAATTGTCCGTCTGTTGCTATACGTAAGTGTTACTGCAGGCAATTGTCCGTCTGTTGCTATACGTAAGTGTTACTGCAGGCAATTGTCCGTCTGTTGCTATACGTAAGTGTTACTGCAGGCAATTGTCCGTCTGTTGCTATACGTAAGTGTTACTGCAGGCAATTGTCCGTCTGTTGCTATACGTAAGTGTTACTGCAGGCAATTGTCCGTCTGTTGCTATACGTAAGTGTTACTACAGACACTTTTCGAGTTATTAAACTTATACAGAATGAGTGCGAAACGCGAGTAGTGTATAAATTCAATCTGACTCGAGGGTTTGTGTAGTAACTGTTCGGTTCCATACTTTGCCCTACAAGAAGATTGCGCATATTGAAATGACGTTGTTATATATCCACAAGCTACTAGTTGCACGGTCAAATTCCGCCTACTGAGTACCATTCTGATAGGATAATAAATGTAAACAAGAGAACACAAGTAACAACCATAACAACTTGTAAATGTAAATTTTCAACATTCTCCTTTGCTGGGCTTGACTTTCATTTCTGATCCACTGATGTACACATCCTGATTGTCCCAGTAGCTCATGCCTCCCGCCTCCCGGACCCCGAATCGTCCGTTGAGGTTTCCCAACCGAAAGCAGGCGTTGAACCACCAGCCGGACCGCCCGTACTTTTGGCTGCAGTTTTCAACTATCATTTTGTCCAAATCGCGGTCATGCGTGGTGAACTTCATACCATTGTGGTAGCTAAGCAGTTCTGGGACATTTCCAACGTAGCCCCAGGGATCTACATTCAGCGCGTATTGCTTCATAACGCTGTGAACTTCCACAGCTTCGTACGATCCCCATAGATATCCTGTATTACTATCAGATTTATTCATTGTAATCATAAGTCGGCTCCCACCGGAAGTGAGGCGATGTACCTTTTCTAAACCAAGCCAGAAGTCTCCAGTCAAGTTTCCGAATCCACTGACGTATTCCTCCCATGAACGCTCAAAACTGACGTTACCATGTGTTCTCCGTTGAATGACAGTCCAGCCGTCGACATCACAAAAGACGTAAAATGGACACCTGCCGTCCGGAGAGACTTCAAACACACCCGGCTGTAGCAGCATGCCAGTTCTAGCTATTTCACTACATCCTGAAATATCATAACAAAGTATATGGGATATATCTATCCAGTACAAACGGATACCGTAAATCAAACTGTCATCATGCAACAAGCATCTCTATAAACATGGTTGTTAATTTTCAGTTTGATTATGATTGCACTCGCTCAATCATGTACGTTAACGTCACTGAACGACAATTCATTCAAGCACGACTCATGTACGCGTATTTTTTTTAATTTAATTTTATTGAGAATATCGCTCACCTCTGGGAACGCTTCGTACATGTCCGTTTTCGGAAGTCACCGATTGTTGAAACTTAAGCAACGCACGTTCAACATTGTCCATCCGGTGTTCCAGTCTTCCAGCCGCCTTATGGTTGCCATGGCTATGTCCATCACCACCTTCCTTCCGCTTACATATAAACAGATCTTCAGATATGTCCGCACTAAGTACATTTGAAATAAAGTATAAGTGAACAAGAACTAACAACATTTGTATGTTTGGCGCAACATCCATTTTAATATTCTGTTTTTGTATGTTGTTGTTTTTTTTATCGCGTATGTATAAGACACAGTTATGGTGAGTGTCAATTGAGTGCAACCACTTTATAAATGTAACTGGTAATTGTTGTAAGTGTATTAATGACTCACTAATTGTTTCATTAAAACAAGCCCTTAGCATTGTACTTGAATGGTCAAGGACAGAGTTGGCATTAAATCTTAACAACTAGCAAAGCACTACCAAATCCGTTCAACTTTGCCATGTCATATCTAGAATGAGTATTGTTCAGAGAGTTTATAAAACATTCGTACTGCATGTGCCTTTTCAGCTGGTAAAATAAGTCAAGTCTCAAAATATGTAAAATAAGAACACGGTTATTTTAATTATAAATGATTTAATTTTCCGACTTTGCTGATCAGGGTATTTAATTTTACAAGGTACAAGATACATAAATCCTTTTTTAAAGACGTGTATATGATTACAAAACACAGTAGCTCAATGAGCTATTTTCTGACACAAATATCAAACATACATACATACCATAAATAGCATAACAATACACTGCTGGCCTGGAAAAAAATATAGTTAAAATGGTAACTTATTTGAAAAAATGAATTTTCACATACCGTTTCTCATTATATTTCATCCAGTCACTTTCAAGAGGTGGGATTTGTTAGAGCACTGTATACAATGACTACACCAACTAGTTTTCCCGCTGTTCGGCCAGTCCTCACACGCCCGGTTCATCTATTTGACATTCAACTTTAAAATTGTTACTTCTTTTAAGAGTATAAATTAAGGATACGAATACTCTACAACTTTAAACAGCAAAGTTGCAAGTATCATATTTACTAAATCTTGCTAGCAAATGTTTTTGGAATTTGGTGCTGCTAAGAGGAAGTACTTAATTTATCATGTAAATTAAATACTACTATATGTTGATGACCATATCAGAAACAGTAGGTGTGCTCATATGATTGGGTCAATACCTACCTACAGGTAACAATCCAGATAACTGCCCGGCCACTGTCCAGGAATGGTGTTAATATTGGTCTTAATTGGATTTAAGATTGATGTAGCGTATCGGATTGCGAGGTATAAATAACAAATGAATACCGTGAATAAAATCAATAATGTATAACCATAAGATTGTCTTAAGTAGCATATTGAATACCACCCCTGACATGTTCAGCACCTATTACTGCGTAAGAAATATAATTGAATATAGCACCTTTGGTCATATAACCTTGTAAAAGGCCATACAAAAAAACCGTGGGACAACTGTATAATGGAACCTTTGAGAAAAGTCATCGGAATACAAAGACAAAGTGCAAAGTTACGTGGACATCGAGGCTGTTACAGTAGATGATGTCAGGAAGCGGGCTGTCAACGCAAATATCGGGAACAATGGCGAACCTTTACCGCAACTATTCTATGGATTAACTCCCTTCAATAGGATCAGTTTGTATTTATAAGAAACAGTATCCGACATATATTTGCTGACGACTACGGAGGTAAGGAGGCCTGGAAATATGTTACTTAAGAGGGACAGTACCTGTTTCACAAGGTTCTGAAGAGGTACAATCCTCCTGGGATCATCGGACAGCTGGCACAGCGAGGAGGAGGAACTGACGCGGGACAACCAGTACGGTCCGATGCAAGGGGTCGAGAGATGGGTAGAGATTAAGAAATGTGCCCAAAATAAGCATTATCGGGCGTCATTTATAAAAAAGCCCACAATAATAATACACATGTAGTAATAAATAATAATAATAATAATAATAATAATAATAATAACATCTTTATTTTAAGAAGGTAACACATTATGACATAATTACAGTGTCAACTCTAAAACATCATATTTTCAATATGGCCTTCTAAAACAAAACATAATGACATCTTTACACAATTCACACATGTATACATACTATTATTCAAATATCATCAAATACGATAAACAACAAGTCATATAAAGCATCAATGCATAATTAAACATGTTAATCATGGCAAACACATGTATACAATTCACACATGTATACCATCATTCAAATCGCAAAAAGGATAAAAATAAATCATCATATGAAGCAGTAATGAATAATAAACCGTGGTAAACACACGAATTTCACGCCCTTATAGACAAACACCCAATTTATTTTACAATAAGTGAGAAATATAATAATGCATATAAGGTTTAAACAAATTGTTTGAATATCTTCAGTCGGAGTTCAAGTCTTTACTAGAATGTTTAAATGCTATTCAAAAGGAAAATTTTATACTTAAATTTGAACGTTGCCAATTTATGGACATTTCTTACTTCTATAGGTATTTCATTCCATACGTGCATACTGATATGAAAAGGAATTCTTGAGATAAATTGTTCTAGGCAACATATTGCAAATAAGTACCTTTTTTGAAACTGATCTAAGAGTATAATTTCATCATTTGAAAATGGTAAAAGATCTGACATGTATGTTGGTACCGTATCAGGTATGGTTTTATATACAAGTACGGCAGTATGATAGTTACATCTATCTGTTAAGAGTTAACCATTTTAACTCGTGCAACAGTTCAAAAGATGACGATCGCTTTGGTCTTTTTTATATTATTCTTGCCACTCTTTTTTGTAGAATGTTTATTTTATTAACATTTGAACCATTGCATTTGCCCCAAATATGACAACAGTAATCGAATAATGGAAGTATATATGAGTTATAGAACATATATTTCACTCATCAGTCAGATATGGAGATATGGTTTTTTTGACTACATGTTCAATAAGCCACATGGCCCGTGAGAAAAACAAAATACACGATTAAACATTTACAAATGACATAGCAAGTGGAGCACGTAAGGCTTATTTAAATTTTACGATAGATTTTACAGGTAACGAAGGACATGATAAGAGACAACGTAATACTTAAAGGTGCAAGTCGACATCATATACGGAGAAGGTACCTATATTACAACATACAGTGTCAACAAAGTGCAACATAGAAATCTGAGAAAAGTGAACTTTTTACATAATAGATAACGTTTTTTTAATAGTGAACTTTTTGAGTTTACTTTTTTACAGAAAAATTCTGTCTGTGAATGCCAAAATAAATTGTTTTATCTATCACTATTCATTTTGCGATATATTTTGGGAAATCGATTTTATAATTTTCTCATTCTACGTCATTTCTCTTGCTTGGCAAAAGCTGAGACCCGCCCTGTTTTGTCATTACTTTACGTTGACACTGCATTACACATAATTAATGAATTTGTTCACCTACACTGAATGGCGCCCCTTTTTGGCGATTTGCAGTAAATCTCAAACTCAAATATGGCGGATAAAAGGTTCACTACCACGATCATCATCATCATCACCATCATCATCATCATCATCATCATCATCATCATCATCATCATCATCATCTCCTCCAAAAATAAAATTAAGTCTATATAACTCAGAAATAAAATGTTTTATTTGTAGCAAATCTTTTCACAACCATGAAATAAACAAATTGATTTAATTATTGCCTTTAAGCATTCTGACAACATACGTAACCATGAGTTCTGCTACTGCATTAGTAAGTAACGATGCCGAGTCTACCGTGTCACATTTAATAGCGTTCTTATTTCGTCCAGCTTCTGTTCAATTCCCAAAAGCCTGTTTTCTAAAGACACATTTCTTGATTCTTCCCTTTTGTGCTCGCCGCGTTCAAATTTATCAAACGTATCTGAAATTCTATTCACAGTCTCTGAAACTTCCAATATCCCAACATTGAATTCGTCAATATGGGCTTTCTCCATCTTTGCAGTGCGCAGCTGTCTAATAGAGGCCTTCAGGTGGTCCATGTACTTCCTCTTCAACGCCTTATCCTCGGAAGAGTACTTCCGGACCATCCACAACTGTATTACCGACTTAATCACGTTTGCCGCTGCCGTCTTTCTCCTTTTCTCTATCTGTATTCGTGATACCATGTTAAACACGTACCGCTCGGAGCGAGTTTGCTCAAGCTTCCGCGCGAGGACCGCAACAAGCAGCGCCGTTGTTCCCACGCCCATTAGACCGGTGCATATTGAAATATACCTTCCACAGTAGCTTTGTGGGATCTTATCTCCGTAGCCAACTGTGAGGAACGTGGTCGCTATGAGCCACATGATTTCCATGTAGGAATTTGGATCCACAGTCCCAATGTAGTAACTCTCACAGGTTCTCATTGCCCAGGTGTTCACTATGAACGTGGTTAGCATTACTGAGACAAGTAACTGTGCCGGGTTGTTTGTCATCGCCGCTTTGAAAACAAAGATGGTGTTGATCTTAATTTTGCTAAGCGCGCCAATACTGTTTGTTGACGAATCCGTAAGAAGGCGACTATGGACAACGGCGAACTTGGCAATCAAATACAATCGAGACATCATCAATATAGAGAGGATAGCGTCAATGCTCACCTTCCTGGCTTGACCGTACGGAGAAACATACTGGAACCGCATGTCACCAGGAAATGGATGTATTGAACACACTACCAGTTCAAAAAACAGACACAATGCTGTTGAGTTTGTAAAAACAGTCTTCCAATCTCTTACACCGGCATCGAGGGCTTTGATTTTAAGATCAACGTAGTAGTCCAAACATATCCCTAACAAAAGAAACACTGTGGAGATACTTATACTTATCTTAAATAAAACTGAAGCAGCGTCAGCCTTATCTGTATAACGAAAAATATAGAATTCCGTTTCAATCATCATCAACACAATCCCGAGCAACGCCACGGCACACACAACGTCAATAACGATTCGCCGGGCTTTGATAAGTTTTCTCCGTCTGTCTAATCTGTGCCCGAGGGTGCGGTAGTGGTTCCCTTTGCCGTTCGAGTCGCCCTCAATCAGATGTATTCCCCCGTACGTCTTCATACCGACGTCCACTAGCGGTTCGTCCTTGAACAGCGGTGTATTTAGGCTGTCCTCATCAGAAATGTTTAAGCTGAAACAACAGGCGTACCAATTACCATAAATTACCAGATTAGAACCATTACAAATTTCTGTTCATGTAACCATATAAACTATTGAACGATATGTGATGATATATGTAAGACGTGAAATAACCTTATGATGTAAATAATATTGTACTTCGAGAATTTGTTCATGTAAACTCCCTGTGCCGGGAGATTATTTACCCGAAGTTAACGTCACGACTTCGATTACATGTTAAAGAACACTTTGAGGTAGAAGTCCGGTATTTTACACAATAATTGAATTATTAATCAAATCTATTCATTCACTTACGAGCTACAAAATCCTTAAGTTATACCTTTAAAAACACATTCATTTTACCGTTTATTTTTACATTGACTTAGCACATGGAATTCTGCGTACAATATAACTAAGGATTGGATGTAATTAAGGTGATTCACTCCACCACCATATGTTACATGCTGTGGTCAATATAAAGCTGTTTGGGTATTATGTTCCCTTTACGAGCTGTTTAAAACTAACAAATACCACATGAGACATTGGATAGTCTCTCTATACAAAATGTCAAGACAAAGCTCGTTTCCTTCAATAAATTATAAAAATATTTTGCATGTTTTGCTAAAATGGCCTTGGAGCATTTTCAATAAGAATGCAGATAAGTCCGTTTGACAAGTACAGGACGATTAGTCAATCCTGTTTTTGCTTTATGTGCTACACTCATTTGGGACAATACTTTGTCGATAAAAAAGATAGAATTGCGCCATAGCCTAGTGTTCTCGTATTCAGGTTTCGAAAAGAAAGTACGTTTTCGGGAGATAAAAACAACATGTATAGAACCTTACCTAAATGTCCGAAGAGAGCCGGATAGTTTCTTGTACAATCCGCCGTAGTAACTCATTTTCATTATTTGTGTCGTAGAATCGATCATATACTTTATTTCTATATATCTAAGTATTTTTATCCCGGTAAAATGTGCTTTCAATCAAATAAAGGTTTAAAACATCGTTGTATTATCTTTACATTGCTCTTCTTTTCGCTTGTTAAGTGCGCATATTATCTAATAATGCGTTAGTAAAGTGGGTGTGATTTCAGTGTCTTCAAAATCGATTTCTTTGTTAAAGGATGGCGGTCGATTAAATATACGGACCAGAAATGTTTTCCACCGTGTGATGAAAAATGCACCATGAAGGTTTGAAGATTCTGATCCAAGTAAATAACTTTCATGCACCATCATATAATTATGTGATATTATATGTATGAAAATGACTTAAACAACACTTTGCTTCGGTACTTACAAAACGTTGTTCAATCAAAGCCCTTAAAACGTTTATAAACTGTACATTGACAGCCTGAAAACACTTTCTACAACTTACTGAGTTATTAAACTATAACTACATATTCCAGTAGCAATATAAGTATCAAAGTCTAACAACAGCCTTTAAGTTTTCCGCAGGTCGGTTTATTGAACGTATTCATATAAATGACGGCAACAGCTTGCCCGAAGGTTATCATTGTATTGGGCGTTCGATTTGTTGTGAATACTTGCGATCACTCCTCATCACTCCTCAATACTTACGAATAGTATGCAGATATTTGTTTTAATTCTGATATGTGTTTAAATCCTTAACAAAACGTACAGCGCATATATTTTACATTACAATCACGTATCAAAATGTGTTAGGTGCAAGTTGACAACATTTCCAATTTGGGTCTTTGACTATATAGCTGGGACTTTCTTTTGGATTATTTTTACTGTCGAATACTTGTTATTTCCCCTCTCAAAAAGCGTTTATTTCTCGCCATTGTATGTTTTTACCATAAATGATTACGCCCCCAGACTTTCTTGAATTATGTTTGTCTAGAATTTATTTTAAATGCAAAGCCTTTTTTGAAAGTAGAAAACGTTATGTAAAATACTCGTTTAACTTAAAAATGAATGTCATGAATGTTAAATACCTCTAAACAATATTATAATATTGTGTGAGGTTCTTTCTGTGACATTGTTCGAGGTTCTCTACAATTGTGCAAGGTCGTGTAATATTGTGTGAGGTCACGTCTGTAACCCTGTGCGAGGTCGTGTAATACTGTGTGAGGTCACGTCTGTAACCCTGTGCGAGGTCGTGTAATACTGTGTGAGGTCACGTCTGTAACCCTGTGCGAGGTCGTGTAATACTGTGTGAGGTCACGTCTGTAACCCTGTGCGAGGTCGTGTAATACTGTGTGAGGTCACGTCTGTAACCCTGTGCGAGGTCGTGTAATACTGTGTGAGGTCACGTCTGTAACCCTGTGCGAGGTCGTGTAATACTGTGTGATGTCACGTCTGTAACCCTGTGCGAGGTCGTGTAATACTGTGTGAGGTCACGTCTGTAACCCTGTGCGAGGTCGTGTAATACTGTGTGAGGTCACGTCTGTAACCCTGTGCGAGGTCGTGTAATACTGTGTGAGGTCACGTCTGTAACCCTGTGCGAGGTCGTGTCATACTGTGTGAGGTCACGTCTGTAACCCTGGTTTGATACTGTTTGAGGTCACGTCTTGAACCCTGTGCGAGGTCCTGTAATACTGTGTGAGGTCACGTCTGTAACCCTGTGCGAGGTCGTGTAATACTGTGTGAGGTCACGTCTGTAACCCTGTGCGAGGTCGTGTAATACTGTGTGAGGTCACGTCTGTAGCCCTGTGCGAGGTCGTGTAATACTGTGTGATGTCACGTCTGTAACCCTGTGCGAGGTCGTGTAATACTGTGTGAGGTCACGTCTTGAACCCTGTGCGAGGTCGTGTAATACTGTGTGAGGTCACGTCTGTAACCCTGTGCGAGGTCGTGTAATACTGTATGAGGTCACGTCTGTAACCCTGTGCGAGGTCGTGTAATACTGTGTGAGGGTACGTCTGTAGCCCTGTGCGAGGTCGTGTAATACTGTGTGAGGTCACGTCTGTAACCCTGTGCGAGGTCGTGTAATACTGTGTGAGGTCACGTCTGTAACCCTGTGCGAGGTCGTGTAATACTGTGTGATGTCACGTCTGTAACCCTGTGCGAGGTCGTGTAATACTGTGTGAGGTCACGTCTGTAACCCTGTGCGAGGTCGTGTAATACTGTGTGAGGTCACGTCTGTAACCCTGTGCGAGGTCGTGTAATACTGTGTGATGTCACGTCTGTAACCCTGTGCGAGGTCGTGTAATACTGTGTGAGGTCACGTCTGTAACCCTGTGCGAGGTCGTGTAATACTGTGTGAGGTCACGTCTTCAACCCTGTGCGAGGTCGTGTAATACTGTGTGAGGTCACGTCTGTAACCCTGGTTTGATACTGTGTGAGGTCACGTCTTGAACCCTGTGCGAGGTCGTGTAATACTGTGTGAGGTCACGTCTGTAACCCAGTGCGAGGTTGTGTAATACTGTATGAGGTCACGTCTGTAACCCTGTGCGAGGTCGTGTAATGCTGTGTGAGGTCACGTCTGTAACCCTGTGCGAGGTCGTGTAATACTGTGTGAGGTCACGTCTGTAACCCTGTCCGAGGTCGTGTAATACTGTGTGAGGTCACGTCTGTAACCCTGTCCGAGGTCGTGTAATACTGTGTGCGATCGTCTGTCTATTATATTGACGTATTATGTCCTGTTACATTTATCCTGTACAGTTATATTTAGCGTGGACAAGTTTTCTGATGTCATGTTCTATAACATTGTGCTAAGTGGTGTGAGCTTGTATGAAATCATGTAACATTGTGCGAGGTCCTGCAACATTCCGCTAGGTTTTGTAATATTGTATGAGGTCCTGTCTGCAACATTGTTCAAGATTTTGTAATAGTGTCAGAGGTCCTGTAGAAGTGTATGAGGTCGCGTTTATAACATTATGCAAGGTCCAGTAAAATGTGCGAGGTTTTGTCTGTAATATTGTGTGAGGTCAAGTCTGCAAAATTGTGCGGGATTTAGGAGTGTTATGCGAGATCCTGATGCCTTTTGAGAGGCCCTGAAATATTATGCGAAGCCCTGTTACATAAAGCGAAGTTCTATTATATAGTGCAATGTCCTGTAACATTGTGGACGATTCTAAAATGGTGTGAAGCTGTAGGAGTTTGCGATGTCTTGTTATGCTGTGCGAGCTCCTTTTATACTGTGCGAGGTCAAGTTATACTGTACGGGGTCCTATTATACTGTTCGAGGTCCTATTATTCTGCACGTGGTCTTGTTATACTATACGGGAAAATGTTATACTATGAAAGGTGATGTTCTACTGTTCGAAATCCTGGTTTTGTTATACTGTACAAGATAATGTTCTACTTTAGTAAGTCCTGCTATACTGAATGAGGTCCCGTTATACTGTCCGGGGTCCCGTTATACTGCCCGAGGTCCTATTGTACTGAACGAGGTCTTGTTATACTGTACGAGGGAATGTTATACTATGAAAGGTCCTGTTATACTGTACGAGATCCTATTATTCTGAACGAGGTCTAGTGATACTGTACGAGGTCTTGTTATACTGTACGAGGTCTAGTGATACTGTACGAGGTCTAGTGATACTGTACGAGGTCTTGTTATACTGTAAGAGGTAAAGTTATGCTATGGAACGTCCCGTAATACTGTAAGAGGTCTTGTTATACTGTACGAGGTCCTATTATACTGTACGTGGTCCAGTTATACTGTACGAGGTCCTATTATACTGTACGAGGTCCTGTTATAATGTCCGAGGTAAAGTTATGCTATGGAACGTCCCGTTATACTGTACGAGGTCATGTTCTACTGTAAGAGGTAAAGTTATGCTGTGGAACATCCCGTTATACTGTACGAGGTCCTGTTATACTGTCCGAGGTAAAGTTATGCTATGGAACGTCCCGTTATACTGTACGAGGTCCTGTTATACTGTCCGAGGTAAAGTTATGCTATGGAACGTCCCGTTATACTGTACGAGGTCTTGTTCTACTGTAAGAGGTAAAGTTATGCTGGAACGTCCCGTTATACTGTACGAGGTCATGTTCTACTGTAAGAGGTAAAGTTATGCTATGGAACGTCCCGTTATACTGTACGAGGTCATGTTCTACTGTAAGAGGTAAAGTTATGCTGTGGAACGTCCCGTTATACTGTACGAGGTCCTGTTATACTGTCCGAGGTAAAGTTATGCTATGGAACGTCCCGTTATACTGTACGAGGTCATGTTCTACTGTAAGAGGTAAAGTTATGCTATGAAACGTCCCGTTATACTGTACGAGGTCTTGTTCTACTGTACGAGGTCTTGTTATAATGTCCGAGGTAAAGTTATGCTATGGAACGTCCCGTTATACTGTACGAGGTCCTGTTCTACTGTAAGAAGTAAAGTTATGCTATGGAACGTCCCGTTATACTGTACGAGGTCCTGTTCTACTGTAAGAAGTAAAGTTATGCTATGGAACGTCCCGTTATACTGTACGAGGTCCTGTTCTACTGTAAGAGGTAAAGTTATGCTGTGGAACGTCCCGTTATACTGTACGAGGTCCTGTTCTACTGTAAGAAGTAAAGTTATGCTATGGAACGTCCCGTTATACTGTACGAGGTCCTGTTCTACTGTAAGAGGTAAAGTTATGCTATGGAACGTCCCGTTATACTGTACGAGGTCCTATTATACTGTACGAGGTCCTATTATACTGTACGAGGTCCTGTTCTACTGTCCGAGGTCCTATTATACTGTACGAGGTCCTGTTCTACTGTCCGAGGTAAAGTTATGCTATGGAACGTCCCGTTATACTGTACGAGGTCCTGTTCTACTGTAAGAGGTAAAGTTATGCTATGGAACGTCCCGTTATACTGTAAGAGGTCCTGTTATACTGTCCGAGGTCCTATTATACTGTACGAGGTCCTGTTCTACTGTCCGAGGTCCTATTATACTGTACGAGGTCCTGTTCTACTGTCCGAGGTAATGTTATGCTATGGAACGTCCCGTTATACTGTACGAGGTCCTATTTTACTGTACGAGGTCCTGTTATACTGTCCGAGGTCCTATTATACTGTACGAGGTCCTGTTCTACTGTCCGAGGTAATGTTATGCTATGGAACGTCCCGTTATACTGTACGAGGTCCTATTATACAGTACGAGGTCCTGTTATACTGTCCGAGGTCCTATTATACTGTACGAGGTCCTGTTCTACTGTCCGATGTATTGTTGTGCTATGGAACGTCCCGTTATACTGTACGAGGTCCTATTATACTGTACGTGGTCCAGTTATACTGTACGAGGTCCTATTATACTGTACGAGGTCCTGTTATAATGTCCGAGGTAAAGTTATGCTATGGAACGTCCCGTATACTGTACGAGGTCATGTTCTACAGTAAGAGGTTAAGTTATGCTGTGGAACATCCCGTTATACTATACGATGTCTTGTTATACTGTTCGAGGTCCTGTTCTACTGTACGAAATCCTGGTCTTGTTATACTGTACAAGGTTCTACTTTGATAGGTCCTGTTATACCGTTATACTGAACAAAGTCCTATTATACTGAACGAGGTCTTGTTATACTGAAAGAAGTCCTATTATACTATACGAGGTCCTGTTATACTCAACGAAGTCCTATTTTACTGAATGAGGTCTTGTTATTCTGAACGAAGTCATTTTATACTGAACGAGGTCCTATTATACTGAACGAGGTCCTGTTATACTGTCCGAGGTCCTATATTAACGAGGTCTTGTTTACATGAGATCTTGTTATTCTGTGTGAGATCCTTTATACCATGCATGGTCCTGTTATACTGCGCAAGGTGCTGTTATACTGCGCGATGTCCTGTTATGCTGTGTAATGTCCTGTGTTACTGTGCAAGGTCCTGTTATAGTGTGCGAGGTCCTGTTATACTGTACGATATCCTGTTATAGTGTGCGAGGGCCTGATATACTGTTCCAGGTCCTGTTATACTGTTCGAGGTCCTGTTATACTTAGCATGGTCCTGTTATACTGCGCGAGGTCCTGTTATAATGTGCTAGGTTCTGTTATACTGTGCGAGGTCCTGTTACAATGTGCCAGGTCCTGTTATACTGTGCGAGGTCCTGTTATACTGTGCTAGGTCCTGTTATACTGTGCGAGGCCCTGTTACACTGTGCTAGGTCCTGTTTACTGTGCTAGGTCCTGTTATACTGTGCGAGGTCCTGTAATACTATGAAAGGTCCTGTTATACTGTACGATGTCCTGTTGTAGTGTGTGAGGGCCTGATATACTGTTTGAGGTCCTGTTATACTGCACGAGGTCCTGTTATACTGTTCCAGGTCCTGTTATACTGTTTGAGGTCCTGTTATACTGCACGAGGTCCTGTTATACTGTGCTAGGTCCTGTTATACTGTGCGAGGTCCTGTTATACTGTGCGATGTCCTGTTAAAGTGTGCGAGGTCCTGTTATAGTGTGCTAGGTCCTGTTATACTGTGCTAGGTCCTGTTATACTGCGCGAGGTCCTGTTACACTGTGCTAGGTCCTGTTATACTTTGCGATGTCCTGTTATAGTGTGCGAGGTCCTGTTATAGTGCGCGAGGTCCTGTTATACTGTGCTAGGTCCTGTTATGCTGTGCGAGGTCCTGTTACACTGTGCTAGGTCCTGTTATACTGTGCTAGGTCCTGTTATACTGTGCGAGGTTCTGTTATACTGTGCGATGTCCTGTTATAGTGTGCGAGGTCCTGTTATACTGTGCTAGGTCCTGTTATACTGTACGAGATCCTGTCATACTACACGAGGCCCTGTTATATTTTGCTAGGTCTTGTTATACTGTGCGAGGCTCTGTTATACTGTGCAAGGTCCTGTTATACTGTGCTAGGTCCTGTTATACTGTGCTAGGTCCTGTTATACTGTGCTAGGTCCTGTTATACTGTGCTAGGTCCTGTTATACTGTGCTAGGTCCTGTTATACTGTGCTAGGTCCTGTTATACTGTGCTAGGTCCTGTTATACTGTGCTAGGTCCTGTTATACTGTGCGAGGCTCTGTTATACTGTGCTAGGTCCTGTTACACTGTGCGAGGCCCTGTTATACTGTGCTAGGTCCTGTTATACTGTGCGAGGTCCTGTTATACTGTGCTAGGTCCTGTTATACTGTGCTAGGTCCTGTTATACTGTGCGAGGTTCTGTTATACTGTGCGAGGTCCTGTTATACTGTGCTAGGTCCTGTTATACTGTGCTAGGTCCTGTTATACTGTGCGAGGTCCTGTTATACTGTGCTAGGTCCTGTTATACTGTGCTAGGTCCTGTTATACTGTGCGAGGTCCTGTTATACTGTGCGAGGTCCTGTTATACTGTGCGATGTCCTGTTATAGTGTGCGAGGTCCTGTTATGCTATGCGATGTCCTATTATACTGCGCGAGGTCCTGTTATACTGTACGAGATCCTGTCATACTACACGAGGCCCTGTTATATTTTGCTAGGTCTTGTTATACTGTGCGAGGCTCTGTTATACTTTGCTAGGTCCTGTTATACTGTACAAGGTCCTATTATCTGGGTGGTTCTGTAGCATAGCTAGGTACTGTGATGTGTTTTAAATTCCTGTACTATTAATGTAGACCCTTAAACAATTATTAGCATATTATGAACGATCGTGCACGTCATGAAAATTCGCTCCCGAGAAATATCCCTCCATGAGACTACTAGACGTCGTGAACGCTCGCGCCAGAGAATTTTCAGTAAAAATTTTCTGTATGGGATTACTATGCATTTCAGCGCCTTAGTTTTGCATTAATCATTATTGCATCAAGATGAGGGAAAAATGTATTGTATCATAATTTGTTTTTGGAGGCTCTATAACAAAAGCTTCTGGAATAGAGATAAGCCCCAACTGCAGTCAAAAGTACGATCAAATCAATCAGCTCTGCAAATTGAAAGCATAAATATATATAATATTTGATTTGTCCACATATGCAAACTATGGTCGGGATGCGTGATTTACTCCCGGTAATTGTGTCTTGTTTTACGACAATATGCCAAATAGGACAAAGTAAACGCCCGCTTTCTTCTTTCAAGAACCAATAAGTCAATCATCACAGGGCGAGAAGTCATTAACTAAGAATTTAAACACTTAAAGCCGTGGTCTAAGAGTACACCTTAATTTCGATGTAAACATACATACCACATAAATAAGTGAATCAACAAGTATTACCCAAAAAGTAAATTCTAAATAGCAGTTATCGCCTTCGGAAACGACACTGCGAGATGAAGCGTACATAGCTGGCAAATCGATGACTCTGATTAATTATTGATCATTAGCTATCCCATGTACCCGGCCCGTCTTCGAGTATACATTACGATCAATAGATCTTGATGTTGATACAACACGAACGATTTCATACATGGATTTTTTTGAAAGCCAGTAAAATATACAAGTGCTAGATTCTGATTTAATAATCAGGGAAACACAATGCGGATTATATATTTTTCTCTGGATACCGTTGTCGGTCATGGCAATAAAAGAATGTGAGTTAAAATATTTATAAGTTTCTTCGATTTTTGATTTATGATTGTCAGAAAAACATGTTTCTAATCAACAAATGATCGAATTTCAGCAGTATGTTATTTCTAGGGCATTAATTGAAACAATTAAACTTATTGGTTCTTATATGAAAAAGAACTCTTTAAATTATATTGACTCAACTTTATATATGAATAAAACTCAACCAAAATGTTTAGCTCATGTCCTTTCTGTTTGTGTAAACAAATGCCCTCAATAAATAACAATGTGACTTCTTTTCCCGGAATGGTTGCCTGTGCAGTATCCATGGAGGAACATTGCGGCGAAGTTGTCTCCCTTATTCTCGAGGACGCCTATCAAGCAAAGGTCAAACTGGACGACACCGGGGGTGAGGTTGGGCAGTGTGACGTCACCATGGAGAGCTGGTATACGTGGCCTCGGTTCATGGTCAGCGTATCTAGCCTACAATTAAATTGCTCACAGGGATATATTACCTTTTACGATGGTAGTGCATCAGACAGCAGTGTTCTGGGTAGGGTGTTTATCAACAAATAAGAATTTCACTGTACACCGTGTACAATTTTTGTCAGGGCCAACCATAGTCTATGCGCTTCTATAAGCACCTGTTGACACTTATAGAAACATTTGGTTATCCGTATTTAATTTTAGTTAACCATCTGAAATTGATATTTTAGTTGTTTATAGTTTGTTTATAATTATATATTTAAAATATATAATTATAAAATATATGAGATACGAAATTATGGGCTATAAATTATGGGAATAAATATATTCTGTGTATTGAAGGTCCTCAAGACAAAATATGTGGAGAAGTAGAGACAAGACAATTGCTCACAACAACACAACAGTTCTTTGGTATAAGATACGTCAAACTGCAAACGGACGTCATCTTGGAAGCAATGGAATTAGTTGTTACCTCGTTTTCTACAGACAGTGTGTAGCAGAAATTTATGTTGTCATAACTACACTCTTATTCAATCAACTGTAATGTACATTTCAAGAAAAGATTCGCATTCAATTTGCATTATATATTGTTTAAACAGTATTCTTTTTATACAGTTATTCTTTACAACATTTCTATTCAGAAACAACACAGTGGACCTTTAAAAACATTGGGTTGATTGCTTATAAAAATATAGTTAAGAGAGTCTGACGGTAACACTCAATATGTATATGTCTCTGATAAAGCATACAATGCAATTTCATCAATGGGCTGTACAATCGTAGCAAAAATAATGGTTATAAGTATATAAATGTTTAGATTTAGACGGTAATGTTTGTCAAGGAAATCATAGACATATTTCCCATTTCAATTTACTTCATTTTATGTTGTGTTTTATTTACAATTATTTATAGGTGACCATGACTGTGATAATCCAGCCTTTAGGTGTGACAACGGTAGATGTATAGACAACAGTCTCAAATGTAACGGCTTCAACTCCTGCGGTGACATGTCGGACTGTCGGACAACTGTATCGCGGGCGGCCGTGGCAGGCATTGTGATCGGCAGTCTCGTTGGCTTGTTTGTTCTCGTCGCCATTGCGTGCTATTTCACATGTCACTGTAGGCACAAACATAGCGACGACAAGGTATGTAAGAAAATTTACTGGTGTTATTTGTAAACTGTTTAAATTATAAACTGTTAAAATTATAAAAGAATCACCATTTTAGCGGTTTTCTTAAAAAAACATAGGTTCAATTGGCGCCATCAGCAAATTATCGCAAATGAAAGAATTGGTTGTCTCTAGAAATACAAGCAGCAACTTTGTATTTTCACAACGAAAATATAACATACCCAATGTACATATATAAATTTACTTAACTTCATCGATTTGTGTCATTCCTAAATAACTGCAGTTTATGAACTGAAACAGTTATTTTAAAGACAATGACCTTGACCCTTTCAATTCAACTGCAACTCAAGATAATTTTGCACATACAAAACTAATCACTTCGCATCATTAACTCAAGAAATTAGATTGAAACTAGTTTATTATGTTCAATAATAACGACCTTGACCTGGACCTAACCAACTAGAAAGTCATATAATGGTAGTCCACATGTGCTTTACAATTAGTTGCATTCCTAACTCAGCATGATTGGAAACAGTTTTCACTTTCTAAGCAACACCGTCTCCTTAATCCCCACACTAAGCATGCAATCCCACGGCACTTGTTGCTTTACACCCGGTTTATCACTAAACACAATTCTTTAATTATTGAGTAAAAACTGTTCCCTTCTTTAAGTAAGAGTGTCTTTGACTCCGCAAACCCGAGGACTAGCTATGCTCCATATACAATAAATATAGATCACTATATTCATTATACTTAACGAAAACATTTGAGCGCCAAGTTTGTATTACTTTGAGTAAAAGTAACCTTGACCTTGACCTTGACCTTTATACCATAAACGCATCTCCAATGGTAATCTCAACATGAGCTTGCTATACATCAACTTTCATCACTATACATAGATTTGTATACTATCATGTTTAGTAATTCTATTTTGATTTACAATGACCTAAAATATGACCACACATACCCAAAATGCAATCCCATTATACGTATCCTTATAATCTTCCTAGATCAAAGTTTCATTACTTGTCTAATCCAAGCATCTTCTAAAATAAACGTTTTTGTTTAACCTGGTTATACTGGTACTCAATTTGATAAGCGATGTTGAACATTCATATATCAGTTATAAATATTGACAGATCATACAAATTGGTAACACTTATTTTTAAACCTTATGAAAAATGAAAAAAATGTTGTTCGACCTTTTAAAGCAGTGGTGATATTCACAAGACAACAGTTAAATGCTTGAGAATCGCTAATTATTAAGGAAACAATAGCTTTGCCTGAACTAACATAACCGACAGAACCTAAATCTTAAGAATATAAGGTTGAAATAGTAACCGCAATAATTCTTATTAATCAGTTCATATGTGAACCAAATGATACGTATTTGTCTTTGAATGTTCACAGAAAAAGGAAGGAGAAAGCCAGCTCGTATTCGTTCAAGGAAAGACCGGCCCTAACACTGCTGTCCACAGACCAGGATTTGCTGGTCATGCGGTCAGTGAGCTCTCCTGTCCAGGGGCGGCACCGTGCGGCTCTGTAGAGAATTCAAAGTCTCTCACCGCAGCAAAGCAGCCGGCCTACCTGCCGCCCTGGGTTGAAGCCAGAAAAAAATCAATAACAGGAGCAATTGGAACCAAAAAAGTTTCAATAAAGGAAGAGAGAGTAACTACAGGGTTTGATAATCCGAGCTATTGTGGTCAAGGTCAGAGCAATAGTACCTTTGACGAGGATGAATGCGATCAGAATGACTTTAATGATATTGATGTCAATGTGTCGAAACAATGCCAGGGTACTAATGAACAAACGGGACAATGGACAATGATCGGTGTGCAACAATTGTTGATGACGGATCACTAACGGATGACAAAAGTTGAAGCCAATTTGACAGCGTATATAATTACGGAAAATGATAATTTGTTAACTAAATGGTATTATGCTTAACGACGTTACAAGTTATAACAGCAACAGTTGTAACAGTGCGTGGAGGTTTCAAAGTTTGGTATATTGATAGCCATACCACACTTTAGCATATTAACTTCAGTCATCTCTAGCAGTATATTCTCAATAAAGAAATGTCCTTTTAAGTCTACGATTTTGATTTTAATGCCCAAAGCGCAGTGCATGTTCTGCTAAGTGTTTCAATGGGAATACCTTGCATACAAATGAAAAGATGAGAAACCTTCATTAAACTGATGTTCTACAATTCTCTTCATTTAACACATCATGAAACAATATTGGTGTTGGCTTTTTTTCCTATGACTAGACATGTATATATATTTGACTGTACCAATTACATAGTGTCAACACGCACTAGAAAGTCAGATGCATGCAATGCTTTTATATATATATTGTTGAGTAACCTCCTATTGTTTTAACTGCACAAAAACACCATAAAGTACTGCCTCATTACAGGAAGTATCCAACAAACTTCACTGTTGAATCAATGCTAGTTTTAAGACGGTGATCACTACATTTACTAATAAAGATATATTAAAGTGTGTGTAATCAGTGTTTGTTGTTTTGTGATATTGTATGCCTCTCATGTGTGTCTCATAGACAAAGACAAGACAGGACAGAAGACAGAACAGAACGGTTAAACTACTGAAAAGGTCATACATTTAATGATATATACTGCGCCATGTATAGTACATTTCATCATTTTAATCCAAGCGAGTTAATCATGCTATGGTTATTCACGTAATGTAATGTGTTAACTTCCCTTGACACACATTCTGCTCTTCTTGATGTATAGCCTCGGACATTGCCACTCAGACTAAACACCACTGGACAACTCGGACGTAGTCGAAAGATTATCAACAGCTGTATTTCACGAAAATAGTTTGAAACGGAGCTTCTCATATACTGTATGAGTATAGGCATGTTGAGGCATATAATAAAATGAGATCATATTGAAAGGTATCTTTTTTTGATAATTCAATAACAGTTCGTTTCACTTCATATTGAAAACAGTACAATGTCAGCGTGTGTATACCACGTGATAAATTACGTCACACATGCTACGTCGGAAGGCAATATTTTGCTTAAAATTAAGAATTAAATCAAAGATAACTTTTCTTTAACTACACCATTTTAAAAGAAACAACGGGCATTTTATGCCGCTTAAACAGCCCCACCTTTGTTTTATAACCAGAGTTTGATAAGGTGATTAGTTTCATCAAAGACTTCGACAAACCTGTTTCAAAAACAATGTTTTGACAGTGCTCCGTCAGACGGCCGTATTGTGAAAAGGTTTGTCGAAGTGTTATAAGAAACTAAACCCTCAATCAAAAGTTGGTAAAAAAACGAAGGCGGGGCTCCGTAAGTGACATAGACTGCGCTATGTTTCATTTAAAATGATAAAGAAAATCAAAAGTTATTATTGTTTTATTAGTCTTCAATCAAAGCAAAATATTGCCATTTTTATGAGGCAATTTACCACGAGGTATACACACACTGAATGTTTGCAATATTAACGTTTTCGTATTGAATTTGGTAAGTGATTGAAACAAGTGGTTTACGGCGCAATTATTTGCATAGTGAATTATGTTCATCTCATTTATCAGTAAAACTGTGCGTGTTCCTGCATACACTAACACATACACTGAATTTAATTCATTATAAAAAGCAGGCCAAAATGCGTGATATTCCGTTACAAAATATACGAACAATGACCATTCAAACATCATGAAATTTATCATTGATGACTTGTAATATAAGTATTTACAGAGGGGAAATCCAATCGTGTCTATGTGCATACTCGTTTAAAATAATTAAACAATCATTTGTATTTAGTTGGGGTTCAATATTTAGCAAGTACCAATACATACATCATAATTCTGTTGCAGCATGTGTAGGTGTAATAAGGAGTTGAGCGATTTTCATGAAAGAATATTTTCAATCAAAAAGCATTCGCAAATATATATAGCCCGGAATTAACTTAACTGGGTTTTCCCATGGCGGTACAAATAAAAGGTGAATATCGAGCTATTGAAATTCATGTAACAGTGCAATGACTCTATTGTCTCCGAAGTAACGTGTGTGTATAACAACGGTTTAACTTTATTTGTACCGGAGGATTAGGCTGGGAAAACCCGAATAACTATAATTCCGGGCTTAAACTATTCTCGGAAATGTCTTGATACAAGCTGAACATGTTTTGTGTCAAAATAGTCAACACTACCCTATCAACAATGTCTTGTGACTTTGCGGTGATTGCAGCTATTTTAAAAAGATATTTGCATTTTTGTAAAATGGAAAGATATCAATCCGATATTTTTAATTATTTTATTGAATAACTTCTTATCAACAAGATATCAACAATTTCCGAAAGAAAAAGTAAAATTCGTTATATTTAAATCTGATAAAACATTCCTTCGTAAAATTTGGTTCACTACTTATAACTTCAAAACATGCTGCATAGGATATATTTTGCCACCCCCCTCCCCCCAAACAAAAATAAAATAAAATAATCATATAAATAAATAAATAAATAGATAAATACATAAATAAATAAATAAATAAATAAATAAATAATAATAATAATAATAAATAAATAAATAAATAAATAAATAATAAATAAATAAATAAATAAAATAAATAAATAAATAAATAAATAAATGAAGTGAGTGAGTGAGTGAGTGAGGAGTGAGTGAGTGAGTGAGTGAGTGAGTGAATGAATGAGTGAATGAAGAACGAAACGAACGAACGAACGAACAACAAATATAAATAAATAAATAAACAAATAAAAAATAAATAAATAAATAAATAAATAAATAAATAAATAAATAAATAAATAAATATGTTCTTCAAAACTAAATAAAATGTGAACTTTCAATCATTTTAATGTTTGGCCTTTCCGTCCAAATTTGCATTGTGGAAGGCCCTAAAACTTAAAACTTATATTAATCAGATTTATGCCTTTATGCCTCCTAATCGCCACAAGTAAACAGACGGTCACATGCTCATGATTATATTAATATGATAATATTAACAATTCCGTTGTTCGACTGGACTATGATGAACCATATAAAGTTATAAACACAGTGAACATATATAAGTCATTGACAATTTATACTGTTCAGTTTGAAAAACATGTTGTCACTTTAACATGCCAATAATGTTAGTATTTACAACATACATATTAGCAAACAGTAGAGGCGTATTCGCATTATTTGAAGTACTTGTGAAGTATTTGAATCAAACTGTTGAGAAATATACTCAATGTCAGGTGATTGCGCGAGGTCAGCGGGGTATGATGGAAGACTTTCATTCTCATCCCGCTGCCTGCTTAATACATGTAGTGTATATCAAGGTTGTGTGTTGTTCTATATAGTGTGTGAGTCTCAGTCTGAATAATCGGAAGACAAGTATCTTAAAATGTTGATGAATTCCTTTACATTTAGTTTTCTTGTTCACGCCAACTTAACACCAGGCCCCAATTTTTCAAAACTTTTCAAGAGCGACAAGCTTAAGTAGTCTATTCATTAAGCCAAATGTCCTACTCGCGTTGGTTAGTATAAAGATAATTTCCTATAATAATAAGTCCAAAGACCGTTAAAAATGCAAGTATTGCAAAATATACTAAAACGAAAATATGAGCTTAGCTTAATCCTGTTATAAGAGACTTAAGAAGTTTCTAGAAATTTGGACCAGGCCCATCACTCAGCGGTGGTGGGTGGAAAATGAGCTGCGAACACTCCTGTGGTGCAGTTGTGCCGTTCGTTTATTTGTACACACCTGAGTATGACTTATATCTTATCTGATAGTTTTTGTTTAATCGACATATTTCGAAAATCGGAGAATGTCGTACTGTGTAAGAACACTTTTACTACAGGCTAGCTACGATTTCGATTGAATACTGTTAGAACTGTGGTGCCAGGAGCTTTTCCCTCGACTCAGACTAACCAATTCGTATTTCAAGTTAACATCATAATTTTACAAAAATCAGCGTATTATCACAAGAGCAACAGCGACGCCCCCTCCCCCTTTATAAACATATGCATATTTCCTTTTAAGAAGATCTTTTAAGTGTTTGATTTAACATAATTTTATTGCCTTTTTTCTTTCAACATTATCGGTATTTACAACAATGATATAGAGCATACAAAAAGCAAATGGGTTGGACACAAGTTCTAACAACGTTAGTAACGTCTTGTAAGTGTTAATGAGTTCCTGCGTAAGTACTACTAGTATACAAAACAGTATAATTCCATGCGCCGTAATGTTCTAACTTTGTGTCTAAGCACCGAATTGAAGTTGAAAAGCAGATCTGACGGTGAATTTAAACATTTATTTTCGTAAAGATTATCTTTTTAGGTCTTCATGATTTGGTACAGTTATCTAATTTCCATAGTTCGCACATGCGCAAATTAACTATGATTGACAGCTAAGGGTGCGGTTGTCGGCAGTTGAGGCTTACGTCATGATGCCGAATTTTAAATTGATGTGCAATCAGCTATCGAATTTATTCACAAATATTTAAATACAATTTCCGTGTTTACGTAAGATCTTCCACTTCTTTTATTATTTTATTTCTAGTATGCTGACAGCCCATCTCATTAATATTCACGAAAAATTAAAACAACCATCCGTATTAGTTTATGGATTCAAAAACTTGTATCACTTTTAAGTCCAGTTTTATCAGCTGAAAACTTATCAGCATTGAATCAGAAGCTGAAGACGTTGAATATTGTTGTTTGTAGATTTATTGTGAAAGAAACAAGATATGCATGACATGTTTATGAAACATAGAACTTATCATTAGCAATACATATACGTATGCATGCTAATCCGTACATATTCATTATTGATGTGTCCATGTAGTTAAACTGACGTTGTTATTATGCTCTTATATAAAAGTTGGGTAGACACTTGTTTCGAATGATTTGAGTTAACTAGTATTGAATGTCACTCGTGGTCCCCGTTAAATTAACTTTTTCAACTATTATCCTGTTGAGACCGACAGTTATTGGGCAAGAATCAAAAGTATTTTGGTGAACTGATCCCAAAATATGACGTCCAAGATTATGTCTTCGAGATATTCCACATCACTAATTGTACTGTACTACGCCACTAACCTGTACGGGTACGTGCACATGTGGGATATGTGTTGTGTACTACGCCACTAACCTGTACGGGTACGTGCACATGTGGGATATTTGTTGTGTACTACGCCACTAACCTGTACGGGTACGTGCATCTGTGGGATATGTGTTGTGTACTACGCCACTAACCTGTACGGGTACGTGCATCTGTGGGATATGTGTTGTGTACTACGCCATTGACCTGTACGGGTACGTGCATCTGTGGGATATGTGTTGTGTACTACGCCACTAACCTGTACGGGTACGTGCATCTGTGTGATATGTGTTTTGTACTACGCCACTAACCTGTACGGGTACGTGCATCTGTGTGATATGTGTTGTGTACTACGCCATTAATCTGTACGGGTACGTGCATCTGTGGGATATGTGTTGTGTACTAGGCCACTAATCTGTACGGGTACGTGCATCTGTGTGATATGTGTTGTGTACTACGCAATAAATCTGTACGGGTACGTGTATCTGTGTGATATGTGTTGTGTACTAGGCCACTAATCTGTACGGGTACGTGCATCTGTGGGATATGTGTTGTGTACTACGCCACTAACCTGTACGGGTACGTGCATCTGTGTGATATGTGTTTTGTACTACGCCACTAACCTGTACGGGTACGTGTATCTGTGTGATATGTGTTGTGTACTACGCCATTAATCTGTACGGGTACGTGCATCTGTGGGATATGTGTTGTGTACTAGGCCACTAATCTGTACGGGTACGTGCATCTGTGTGATATGTGTTGTGTACTACGCAATAAATCTGTACGGGTACGTGCATCTGTGGGATATGTGTTGTGTACTAGGCCACTAATCTGTACGGGTACGTGCATCTGTGTGATATGTGTTGTGTACTAGGCCACTAATCTGTACGGATACGTGCATCTGTGTGATATGTGTTGTGTACTACGCAATTAATCTGTACGGGTACGTGCATCTGTGGGATATGTGTTGTGTACTACGCAATTAATCTGTACGGGTACGTGCATCTGTGGGATATGTGTTGTGTACTACGCAATTAATCTGTACGGGTACGTGCATCTGTGTGATATGTGTTGTGTACTACGCAATTAATCTGTACGGGTCCGTGTATCTGTGTGATATGTGTTGTGTACTACGCAATTAATCTGTACGGGTACGTGCACCTGTGTGATATGTGTTGTGTACTACACAATTAACTTGTACGGGTACGTGCACCTGTGCGATATGTGTTGTGTACTACGCCATTGATCTGTACGGGTACGTGTATCTGTGGGATATGTGTTGTGTACTACGCCATTGATCTGTACGGGTACGTGTATCTGTGGGATATGTGTTGTGTACTACGCCATTAACCTGTACGGGTACTTGTATCTGTGGGATATGTGTTGTGTACTACGCCATTAACCTGTACGGGTACGTGCTTCTGTTGGATATGTGTTGTGTATTATGCCATTAATCTGTACGGGTACGTGCACCTGTTGAATATGTGTTGTGTACTACGCCATTTACCTGTACGGGTACGTGCATCTGTGGGATATGTGTTGTGTACTACGCCATTTACCTGTACGTGTACCTATGAAAAACGTGTTTTGTACTACGACATTATCTGGTACGTGTTGGATACTTTTTGTGTACTATTCCATCAAGACATGTGGCAATCGCACAAGTTAAGAATAGCATGAACGATAGCACGATGAAAGAAGTGTAGACAGAGTCAGCGACTACAAGAACAAGATTTATGTGGAATTTCTCAATCTCTCTAATTTTCTGGTTAGCACATACGTATGAAACGAAATTTGTTGGTATAATATCAAAGTGACCAAATATTCGATAATATTTTTATCACAATGAATCAATAAATCGCCTGTATTTTTTTTCGATTAGTTTTATTAATTCTGAAAGAATATTCTACTTTCGTTTTGCAGTTTAACTTTATGAAGCTTTTTGGAACTTATTTCACAGTATGTATATACATATATAGACAATGTAATCGCAATAAAGTGCATTCACATTAACCTGAATAATACAAACCTTTACACACAGTACAACGCATACAGATACATTCCTGAAGAATGATGTGACTTTTATAAATAGCATTTGATTAACAACTCGTCCGATCAAACAGATACATTAAAACTTATCATAACGTTGTAAACACCGGTAATCATCAATGTTTACCATTTACCACCGTGAATAACTCAGTGGTTCATTCCTTTGCCTTTGATTCGTTCTCTAAATCATTCTCAGCCCCGAGGTTGGAGTAGGCGTGAGCCTCATCAGTTTTCAATGCGCTGTTAGAAGCTTTATTTTCCGCGACATTGTCGTTTGTATTTGCTTCACATATTTCCTCATAGCGCGGGGGATGATCAAACATCGGTTGTGGCGGAAAGCCTGATTGGGATTGGTAGCCACTTGGAGGTTTAGTTTCAGGATTTGGAGGGCAGCTGGGTTGGTGTTGGTATCCATACGGAGCAGAGCCTGGTTGGGGCTGGTAGCCTGACTGTGGTTGGTAGCCATACATTGGTTGGGAATACGTGATCGGGGATGCCTGCATCTGGATTCGACTGTTAGGGTTGGCTGTGTAAGCAACTCCAGCCTCGGGATTACTTCCCTACAAACAGACATGTAAACGGTGGTGTATATTCAATATCAAACAAAGATTTAAATTAAATTTTAGATCTGAATCCAAGATCTGTGGTTGGACAGTAAAAATAGACTAACTGTAATGAATGAGGCATATCTAAGGATAAGTATACAACTGATATTGAATATGGGCCCTAGCCGACCACCACCCCCCTCCCCCGAAAGTTCGTCAGCGTAACAAGCTTAAGTAGCTTATCTCATTCAACTAAATTTCGTACTTAATATGGTTTTGCTTAAACAAAACAGTTTATCGTGATAAACCAAAAATATAATTTCCTTTTTAAAAAAAGTCCTAAGAATGTAAACATTATACAAATAAGAACACACAGAAATAGTAAGCGATGTTTCCAAAAGATGAGGCTTGGATAAGATATTTTAATTTAAACACATAACAGTTACATAATTCTTGAAAACATTATCACAGCTAGAAAGTCAGCAATTTTAAGTGAAACATCTTGTGTGTGTATACAATCTTTGATTTTTACTTGTTTTGAAACGGATGAAACCGTTTGATAATCAGACTCGTAAGCATAACCCTATATCAGTTATATAATTATGTGGTATGGAAAGCTGTAAAGACAAGAACACATAAAGTGATGCAAAATACTGAGTTTTAAATACACTTACACGTTTCCTTTTCGATTGTGATTTGCAGCACACACAGCAAACAGCGACTACGACAACGAACAGCAAACATAGAAGTGTTCCTATAATGATTCCAGCCAGTGCGCCAGCATTGAGCCCTGATGAGCAGTCCGCGCCCTCACCACAGGAATCATAACCGTTACAATGCAGGTTATTATCGATACATCTTCCATTGCTACACACGTGACCATTGCTTGGACATGCTTCTGTAAATAACAATATACGTTACAATGCAGGGTATTGTAGATACATCTACCATTGCTACACACGTGACCATTGCTTGGACATGCTTCTGTAAATAACAATATACGTAACAATGCAGGGTATTGTAGATACATCTACCATTGCTTCACACGTGACCATTGCTCGGACATGCTTCTGTAGTAACAATATTGCAATACAATGTCATAACATGTTGCCTCATATGTCAAATATTTACATAAACCCAATTAAACTAACCTTTATTATCACTGAACGCATGGGCTCATCAATCCGATACATGCAAATATTATTATAGTATAAGACATATTGTTACATTTATTAGTGTGAATAAGTTGCCGTGTGAAGTCGGTATGGCTTCCATATAAATAATACACGATATCTTTCTAGTGCGTACTTGTCCATATTATACCTTAGTTTAAACTAATCTTTTTTTCAGCTCGACTGCAAAGATAGATTTACATGAAGCTGAAATAAACAACCCGTGGTCCGTGTCCTAGATATAGAAGCCTGGGCACTCTTTCAATAAGATATCTTAGTTGTAAACCTGTCGCTTTTTAAGAGTGTTAAAACCCATAAAGTGACGGACAGAATATATGCGATAGTTTAATAGAAAAGCAGATTACACAAAAACCGTTGTCGACCTGAAGCCTTACTACCTTAATTAAAAAAGGGGCCCATACCGGTAAAAGGATTGACTGTCAACAACATTGCATTTATATATCAAGTTATTGTAATAAACAGTTTGCGTTAAACTGGTTTGTAGTTGTTGTTTTAATAAAGGTGTATATTATGTTTCCGAGTTTGTACAAACGAGTTATATATCAGATAAATTCAAACCGATAATACCTTTGTCAGCAAACGCCGTAATAACCATTTCAAATTCGTCTTCATTGCTGCGGTCTTTCAACAGTGTGTAAGTGACTTTCAAACCGCCATTCACCGTGTAGACACGTTTTGGCTCCTTGCCACATATTTGACTATCCAAACCTGCCAAAGAGTTAATACATAAAGCGTCAACATTGTACGACACACGTAGGGTTTCCATTCGAGATAAAGATAACAATAATATTTTGGGGATTTTTGTAATACAATGCAGTCGTGCTGTCAAATTATTTTCAGTCGTTTAATCAGCACAGTCGGATTGAATTAACCCGAACTGATTCGTCCGGTCCTCCAAGCCAGGAGGATCATCAGTTCTCGTAAACAAAGCTCTTCATATTTGGGCTCTGCCATAGAATGCTTAGTGCTTTTAAAAGTTAAATGCTACGCGTTATTGTAAACAAAACAAATGTAAAACTTATTTAACGTCGCAATTTAAGCAAACTTTAAAGATATTTCCATACAATTGAACTACCGGCTGTTTTAATGCATCAAAGTACCAACTGCCATTCCTGGATGATCACCGGTAACAGGAAGGGATATCCCTAGGCACATGAACTTTAACTTACTAGGCTAACTCGACTGTCACATATATAAGTGTTCCAGAATTTGCATCGATCATGGAAAACGAAGCTAATAAGTACCCACATTTTTTGAAAGACAGTATAATATGCCCGAGTAAAGTAAGTGTTTAAACGCATAGTATAAGGCTAAAAAGTACTAACTCCTCCATAGTTCCAAGACAAAATTAAGATGGGCCAGTTATGTTTCCGGGTTTAATTAAATGTTATTAAACCTAAAATGTGTTAAGGAAAATATCCATCATTCGCAAAAATAAGATGAAATACCTGAAGGCCTAATCTGAAATTCATCTGTTACAGAAACATGGCCGTGTCGACATTCAACATCAAAATCGTCGAAGTAAAACATGAGGTTTGGAAAGTTAGCCGTGTTCGATATCGTTACAGTACAACTGTTTTCCATGAGCAACTCTTTGTCGAACTTTAATTCCATCTGGTTGTCTTCTGCCATTGATATTGTTTCGCCACATCTGTTGTCCATCTGAACTGAAATACAAATATATATATAAAATAAGTAAGTAAGTATGATTGGGTAAATGTTCAAAATATAGTTCTGCAACTAGATGTCTAGAAACTTGATAAGTTGTCCGCAGGCTTTTTGGCAAATTTGCACAATTATATTATTTGATTGGTCGACAGTAATTAATGGATAAATAATCACCAATCAATAATCATTTCGGTCAGCTTTGCTGATGCGCTTAAAAGATAAAACTAAGTTTAAATGAACTAATATTAAAAATGAAAATACATTTGTACATGTTTTGCTTTACTATGGTAAAACATATATCCTGTCTTCTGCGACTTTAAAGATCGTAAAAATTGTTCACTTTGTTTATACAAAGTATCAAATCAGCATATACCAAAGTATTGAAAGGTAAGTAATACCGTTCATAGACAGTACAACTATGCTGTTTTACTTATATAGTAATTATAATGTATATATAGGTGAAGTTGGTAATATGGTGATATATACTTGGTTTTATTTACATGTTTGCCAACTGCATACATAATTATGAGCCGTTATGTTTTTCATCAATTTGATCACGGGTCAAGGGTCATGTTGACATATTTCAAATGTGGGTTGTTTGTATGAATCAACTGTCATATTTCTTCGTATAATCTTGTCTTTCAGGATGGCTACTGAAAGTCCTATAGCGTTATCAATCAAACAGTTTACTAATAACTATAAACACTATAACGTTTAGCCTTTAGTTATAGGAAATACATGAATGCTTACCAGTATAGATTCCTCGCACCTGACACACGCTCAAGAAGAGAACAAGTATTCCTTGTAAGAAAAAACACCGCTGTTCAAGAAAATTTGGATTCACCATCTTGTGTGTTTGAAAGCTATCACGGAGACTGAATACACTTTTTTCACCTGCTGTTTTGATCGTTTTTATCAGCAATAACTATTGCCGTGTCACGTTCTTGTGCTTTACAACCGCCTTGTAAATCACGAGTGCGTACCCGAGAGAAGATAACGATGCTAATGACCAGTGATTCATGGATGGCAGGGTTCTCGTGACAAATATCAGGTATTGTTTTGTTCCCTTTTGAGTGATTGAGCGACACGAAGTTGCCCATGGAATATCAGATTGTATATAAAGACTGAATCATAGTTAAGACTGTATATATATATATATATATACATATATATATAGATAGATATATAATGTCTTGTATAACTGTATGGAACTAGGTCGGCGGCGAGAGCGTCATTTTGAAACTGATTACTAGTATTAAGTTTATTTGTTTCAGTTCTGAATGTGGATCGGATTTCTTTTTTTATAAATGTTTTCGAAGTCCATCGAATTTGCAACTATGTATACGAAAGTTACCAAGCATATAATGTATTATTTGGTGTTTGCATTTTAATATAGTTAAATGACAATCGATGTCTTTTACAATTTTTTGCTCATTAATTTTACGTAGATCGATTCTGACGAATGCACAAAAAATAGTTTTATATATATAGAACTTTGTGAGTATAGTTCTGCTAGTCGTTTTTTAATACCAAGGCTTTCTGAACTGAGCAGAAAACGTAGATCCAGTTCAGTGAGTTTCCAACTTTTTTGAAATTACAAACTATGTTCAACTTCAAAACTGATATTGATTGAAAGTGTCCCATGCTCGTGTTGGAAAAAAGAAAAAAAACGCATTTAGCAATATATCGTCAGTATAATATACCTATAAATATGAAAGATGTTTCGAGAAAATTCGACAAAGAGAATATTGCATTACTTTATTTATGACGACAAAACTTAACGAGGTTCGGATTTTTTATTTCACTGATTTTGTTAAACAGGTTCAGTTGTAAATGAGTATTAAATCATAATAATATTAGCATTTCAAAACAACAAGGATAAATTCCGTATTATAAAATAATGAATTCCAAAACAGGAAAGATAGAAAGGCTCAAAACGTACTCATATGAAAGAAAATACATTGAAGTCTTTAATATTCATCGTTTAATTATATCGTTTCTTGGTATTACACACTTTGAAACAAGTACAAGATGTGACACCTGAAAAATTAAACATACATTTATGTATTTTCACTTTGTCAAAATACTTACATTCATGGGTGATTGCAGATTGACTTTGCCATCGATATGCTAATATGTTGTTATATGCTAAGAGTCTCCTTATCATAACAAATGTCTTGTGACTCCTTAATTATATTTCTTCTCCAAGACTCAAAACCTCTTTACATGGGGGTCTGAGTAAAACTCATGCGCTCAAACTGCGCTACGTAGCATCCCTTGATATCTCACAGGGGTGGGTAGGGGTCGACAGTTCCAACGCCACACAGGTTTTTCATTCCCATAAGGTACTTGGCTTCCCCGAGTCTGTCCAGCCAGCGACGACAGAAGGCATGGAATTTAGAAGCTGCTTCGATCTTTGTATTAGTATGTGGTTGAAAAAAAACTAATTCCATTTATATATATGCATGATGAATACATGTTAAAACAGTCTAAGTGATTTGTAGTTGTACAACGAAATGTAAACATGTGGTATTCAATATTTTGAAATTGTTCAGTCTTATAATTTCAATTTCAAGTTCTGTCTTTCTGTGATGTTGGTGCCCATTCTCTGCTCTAAAACTATTTTCATTTCTTTATTTTTATGTCCTGGTTATCCTGTTTATATGCAGCCAATTGATTAAAACTGTCATATAAATTATCCATCGGTTATCTTTTGACTAGTTTGCATATTAAAACGTTTTAATTGGTTGATAGTATTTTAATACAAGTTTTTTTATTGGTAAGTCGGCATCTTGCCTTTGCCTTTGGCCATTTACACATTGCATACATATCGATATGGCCAAGACAGAAAAAAATGCACATGAACAAATATTACAAATATGATATAAAATGCATATGAAAATGTATATGATTATATATTGACAATTAAAATATTCAATATACTAAGTAATTAACGAGCTATACAAACTAATTCATTATTAAGTATTGTCATTTCTATCATTAATTAACTATTAATAACTAATGACATGTTTGGCTAACTTTACCATTACCAAAGAACTCACCAGATCTATACAATAGACGCAGGAATGTTGTAACCAAAATCTGACGATTTTTTTTCAAAAACAATGATAATTTGATTTGATTATGGTAAAATTCTTATGTGGAAGGGCTCCAGAGCAGTGATATAGAACTGTCTTCTTATGAATAACAACATTATTTGCAGTTCCTCTGACATAGCCATAAAATAAGATTGGGATAAGAGTGAGGTTTGTGCACTTAAACTAATTTAAACCCCCAGTAATTTTATATTTTACTAACCGTTCCAAGACGGTATCTAACAGTCCTTCATAAACATACCTAGTTTTTTTATATATGAAGTATGTATGCACTGTGCTGCTTGCGGAGTTTTATGCTGTTCTTCCATGTTTCTTGTTTGTGATTTTTTGTTTTTATGCTCTATGTCTTTGGCGTTTGCCTAGTGCCATTAAACCGGGTTTGTGTTTAAACTTTTTGCTACTGAGCTTGTTTCTGTAGTTTTTCGCATAAATATAGATATACTGCAAAGATTCTTGATTGGTCAAATTACTGTATATGTTTAAATAATACACGTGAATAACTGGCAAAATGGTAAAGGAAGTGGAAGACTTGATGTCATTTGCAAGGTATATGTTCATACTGCAAACTTTATGACATTAGCTGTCGTTTAAGCTTATATTTCAATATTGCCTATGTACACTATTTTATCTTTGTGGAACAAATAACAACTAATTCCGAAAAGAACCAACTGAAAACATTAGTGACTCTCCATTTTGCTGTTGTAATTTCCCAAATCTTGCATTATAGGAGCCATACAATCGTGCTTTCAACCAACATGGAAGGCACAAAGGGTTAAACCATGACATTAGCGAAAATGCATATATTGAAAACCTCCCCAAGAGGTAAATACAAACATCATTTTTTTTCATGTAGCGAAATGTATCCATGTCATCATAAACCACATCTCTTCCCGTGCTTCCAAATGTCTCTATAACTCGCCCTCCTGAAATCAGCAGTATGTGGATTGGTTTACAAATGTGAATTTATGTTGTTTTTATTAAAGTTTCAGTAACATAACTATAAATTATTTCAAAGTACAGTCTTAAAGCTGCACTCTCACAGATTTACAGTTTTGACAACTTTTTTATTTTTTGTCCGGTTATGAGCCAAGTTTTGCATGATTATCTGCAAACCAGTGATATAAGACTGCTGACAAAAGGTCAGATCGCATATTTCGTATTTTCATTCAGATAGCTAGACTGGCCAAAACTGCAGTTCAAATACCAGGTACATGTAACTGTGATCTGTGACATTTTAATTCAATACCTGAAGTACTAGATATGGTCGGCTCCGAACAAGATTGCTCGGACACACAAACGCACACGCGTGTGCGCACACATTTGCTGTTCATCTGATTACTTAGCTGACACACTGTAAGGGACGTAACCGCTGTTCGAGGTCTTTATTGTAATTATAGAATCTGGCCCGAATTCTTTTACAGCCTCGTTTCAAAAAGAAACTTACTTAAGGATAATTTGTGAACTTGTGAATTATGGCTCTTACTTATCGAAAGCTTTATTATTTCAAACACTATTCAAACATCTGTTCGCTGAGGAGGATATCTAATGGTAATAATAAATCTTACCTATGAACTTTGTATTGTACACCTGCCATACATGATGATTACATCATTTCTTTGCATCCGTTACAATTAACATGTACAGTATAAATTTACCTGGTATCTACATGTAGTGGTACCTGGTACAGACCACATCAGTTCTAAGACTACGATGTAAGGTCGACAGAAACGAATCTTCAACTGTAAAGGATCAATCCAATATTCAATAAGGATATCCTTAAAAACACAAATAGTTAATTGATTGGTATTTGCATCATGGACAACATTTTCCGACTGATCCTCAATGCACCATTCAATTGTAACCACGCCCCCCCCCAGGTCCGGGGGGATAGCTGGGGAAATGGGCCGTGTTGTTACTTTTTAGGTGGCTTTGCAAAAATGGCAGGTTATGGACCTTACTTAGAGTCCCTAGGGTGCGAGGGCATTTGGCTGGGATGTTACCAGCAGTTTGTCCCCGCAGGACTGGGATTGTTCCCGGGCTTGGCTGGACCAAAAGTCAAAGTCCACGCTATTCCCCGGACCTGGGGGGGGGGGGGGCGTAGTTACAATTGACTGGTGCATATTGCCATAACCCCCCCCCCCATATAGTCCAAATAATTGTACGTTGACGGATTTTTTTTAGATTTTTGAGGGATTGGAAGAATCCCGTATAACACGTCTAATATTTTAGACTACCCCCCCATAATGCCATAACCACGCCATTTGTTATCCAATTTTCGTCAAACTCAGTGGTTACAATATTAATGGTGTAACATCTTGACAGAGTTGGATCAACACCCAGATTGTACCATTTATTCTACTAGAGAGTTTTGGGGCTGAAGTTGTCAAAATTGGACCAAATTCTCTATGTCCACTTTCTAACAAATTAGTATTTGTTATCCAATCTTCACCAAACTAATTCTCGACTGATTCAATCAACAGCCAGATTACATTATTTATTCAGGAGTTGTAACGGTGCTTAATTTGTCATAATAGATCGCCAATTTTTCTTTATTGCTCTTCAACTTGAGCATTTCAACATTTGTTATCCAATTTTTACTAAAGACAGTAAAGTCTAAACTTTTACGGTATATATCTCTAACAAGTTTTGTCAACAGCCCAGATTGTTTACTTAAGAGTTATGGCTCTTGAATTGTAAAAATCTGACCAACTTCACTGAATGTCTTAGAGCTTACAGGCTTTATAACAGCTAGGTATATAATTATTAAAGCTGCACTCTCACAGATTGAAGGTTTTGACAACTTTTTTATTTTTTGTCTTGGAACGAGCCAATTTTTGCAAACCAGTTATAAGACTGGTGACAAAAAGTTAGATAGCAGATTTTTATATGTAAGTTCAAAAATTGATGTTTTATGCATTTTTCCTAAAACGTTAGTAACGGTTTAAGGCATGAAACATTAATTTTCGAATGTAAATATGATAATCTATGATCTGATTTTTGTCAGCAATCTTATATCATTGGTTTGCAGATATTTATGTAAAAATTTGCTCTTTCCAAGACAAAAAAATAAAAAGTTGTAAAAATGGTATATATAACAAGTGATCAATTAATTTGTAGTAATTATCAAAGGCAAAAAAATATTACTCTTTTGGAAGGAAGTAATTAATAATATTTATTCTATTCTCTTATTGTCTGAAAGTCATCAAAGCTGATAGAATTAAGCACAATTTTTTTAAAGACTTTGGAGGAAGGTAAATTTAATTTAATTGTCTCGAAAACATATTTTTCCAATGACATATTTTGTTCTGTAAGTGCATTACAGTGTATCATAAAAATATGATAAATAATGACATAAAATAATTCTGTATAATGAAAAAGTTAAGAGGTTTTCAAAGCAAACTATATGTGAATACATTTTTTTATACTTGTGTCTAAAAGTACTTTTCGCCAACTTAGACCTGCTAAAAAAAATCCCCCTGAATACAACCAAAATCCCCCTGGATTTTCAACCTTTTGAACAAATCCCCCTGAATGGTCTTCAGAAAATATGGCATGTATGTATCTGTGAGAGTGCAGCTTTAATAAGAGTTTCAAAAACGTTTACGTTTGATGCCTGATTCATTTTATAGCTGTATCAATATGCATTTCTTAGATAAAAGTACTTCACACATCTAACGTAACATTACCTTTTTTTATATTTGGTTCTAATAAACAAAGAATGTCTTATTATAATATCTAAATGTTGCAGCTCGTCAGATCAGATTGTTTTGTGATGCAGTAGGCTCAAACACAGATGTTGGAAAAATTGGATCGCCAGCAGGTTTCCGACTCCCCTTTGTCAGTGTTGACACACTAACCATTTGCAAAAGATTCAGAGATGCAGGTACATGTTCATAAATATTTTGATCCAATCAATGTTTAGCCCTGGGTTATGCATTTGGCACACCCAGGAGATTTAGACAAACTGCACATTGTATTGTCTTAAGTCTTAATCACAGCCCTTGAACAGATGAAATTGTCATAATCACAGCCCTTGAACAGATGAAATTGTCATAATCACAGCCCTTGAACAGATGAAATTGTCATAATCACAGCCCTTGAACAGATGAAATTGTCATAATCACAGCCCTTGAACAGATGAAATTGTCATAATCACAGGTGTTTGAGGCATCAAAAGTTCCGTGTAAAGAAAAACTGGTCATGTCTATTTCCTGCGTGGCAAGAAGTGTCAAAATCCTGCCTGTCCGGAATCACCTGTTGTCGAAACTTCCCTACATAACCATGCTAACATGAAGCTTTGGCTTTAATAATACTAGTAACCATCTTATCCAGCCAATGAAATCACATATCTTTAATAGTACTATGCTGATTAATTGTTAACTGTTAGTATTGCAGTTTTACAACTTAAAAGCTGTGATGTTATAATTTGGTCCTCTGCCTAGTACCATATGATGATCTAGGTCAGTTTAAACATATTTTGTAAAATGTTCAGATCAAGAAGGGGTTGCTCACTTTGCTCTCTCCAACATTTTTAATTTTAATGATTCAGCATTGAATACTCTTTTAAACTTTTACAAACACATAGTAGAATTCATGAATTATTCATGTTTTTGATACAGCCTTGATTTTATATCATCGTATTCTTCTATACAGGTTTTGAGGAGCGTCAGGCTGAAATAATGACTCAGGTTCTGTATGATGTGATACAGTCATCAGTGGAGGTGCAAGGGAGAGATATGGTCTCAAAAACTGGGCTTGTATGTATTTGTTGATAGTTGCTTCAAACTTTGAAGACTGCATGCTTAATTAATGTTTAGATAAAATGTAACGCTATATCTTATTAGCACATCAGCTTTTATTTTTAATTTAAGCAAGTGCAGAGGGTGAGCTATTGAAATTTAAAGGCACCAAAAGGCCTGTTCTGTCTGTAAATGGCTTTATTGAAGAATTATGTTTATTAGGGTCAATCTGCCAAGTTCCTTCTTGTTTCTTTGTTGATCCAATTTCAAAACAATTTCACAGAAATATGCGGTGATATACATGATCCTTTCAAATGTAGTGGTTATTTGCAGGAAAGAACATAGAAAAACTTCTCAGAAAATCTCAGAATAATTCCATAGAAATGTACATTGGGTGTCATGTCAACTGGTAAACAAATAACATCATCACAGCTGGCTAGTTAAGTTTAGTTTGATTATGGAAACAGCTATAAGCTAAATTGATTTGCATGTACCCTTATGTTATTGCCTTTGTAGAAATCTGGATACTTGCCTCCATATTGAGTTGCTCAACCCTGATTGGCCTTCAACCCCGACATCTTGGGTGATCGGCAGACACCTAGACCACTTTTAAGACCAGTCTTCATTTTAGTCAGAAAAGTTGCATATTAAGAACATGTTGCAATATTTCAGGAGGTGAAGTTACAACAGCTACAGGCCCAGATCCGGTCTGTACAGAAGGATATGGTGATACTGGAGAAGAGCGAGTTTACCATGATCAGGAATGACACAGAGGTTAGCTTTCTTGGGAACTAAGAAAAAGATAAGAAAGTTTTGATGTTTGTGTCTGATATTTTTTATGCCTGTGCTTTTCCAATTTTAAACATTATACAGATACTGTGAAAATGGTGTTTAATTAAGGATGAGATTTCAAAATGCATCTGTTTGCTCTTTACCTATAAATTAACATTTACTGTGCTACAGCTGATCTTGTATATAATAGATCTTCCTTGTTTTAATGGCTTGACAATTCGAAGATTAAGGAGAGCCATACTACTCACTCAACCTAGTGTAAAGGCCAGCAGGGGCGTCACACCTTGTTGAATGTTTTGCATATAAGCAGATTGAAGTCAATATCTCACCAAATATATCATGTATTGCATTTAAACTTTACAAACCTGTTCCCATCCATCTAATGACCTGGCCCCAATTTCTCGAAACTTCTTAAGTCTATTATAACAGGATTAAGCTAATCTCACTATTTTTGTAGCTCTATAAAATGTGTATTATTTACTTTTTAAAGAGTTTTTAGAAATTGTGTAGGAATATTCTAAATAATAATGACGATAAGATATTTCTCATTTATCAAAATCCATTTTTAGTATGTTTTTAGGCAATTTGAAATAAGCGACTAAAGCCTGTTAAGCTTAAGAAGTTTCGAGAAATTGGGGCTTGATTAGTTAAGTTAGATTACTCTATTTTGCATATAATCCAAATAATGGCCATTTATTATATGATTAAGAGACTCTGGTGAAGGTTTTGCATCTAAGTTATCCATGCCAGTGTTTTACCAAAACTTAGCGAACTTAAGCCAAGCGCGCTGTCTCTGTGATCGACAGCCCATTGTAAGATATCAGTTAGAAAGCACAAAATATGAACAGAAATATTATTTATGAGTTATATTTATTAAATACCACTTAATAAGAATTTGAATGGCTTTCACAATTGGTTGTTTAGCAAAAAAAGCATCTTGGCAATTATTAGATTTATGTACCAAACTCTAGCAGTATAAATAATGGTGCTTAATATAGGTTCTTTTACAGAAAAACAACTGATTCGTTTAAGTTACAGCTCACATTTAGGTCCACATGTTACACTGTTTCAGAAACAAGGCATCCTAATCAAGCATCTAGAGTCGAAACTTGATGACGCCATTAAAAAGCTCGAGGGGAATGTGAAACTAGACATCAATCTGGAGAAAAGCCGTGCCATAGAAGCCGTAAGTTATTATTGGTTAGTCCAAACTTTGTCATTTTACAATGATATATAAGTTATTACAGCCTTAGGTGTGCTCTTATGCTATTAAAGCTGCACTCTCACAGATTTACCATTTTTCCAACTTTTTTATTTTTTGTGTTGGAATTAGCAAATTTTTGCATAAATATCTGCTTACCAGTGTGAAAGACTGCTGACAAAAGATCAGACCGCAGAATTTCATATTTCCATTCCAAATTCAATGTTTTATGGCTTAAACCGTTACTAACAGTTTAAGAAAAAAGCATAAAACAACAATTTTGGGACGGAAATATGAAAAGCTGCTATCTGATATTTTGTAAGCAGTCTTTTATCACAGGTTTGCAGATATTTACGCAAAAATTTGCTCGTTCCAAGACAAAAAATAAAAAAGTTGTGAAAACGTTCAATCTGTGAGAGTGCAGCTTTAAACGGGAAATCAATTGGAGTACTTTGGATCTCATTTCACCACCAACCATCTCACATGCACCACTGCAGTGAATGGAACCCAAGACACCTTGTTGAAAAGCAAGTGTGCTTACTGACCAACCATTATCTTGCATATTATTGTGTTGCGTCTTCAATACTTCTTGACTCAAGGGCAGGAACTTGTGAACACGGCATAGCTGGATGTAAGACCTTCTGTTGACATTAACAAATCTGGATACTAAATTTTTCGAATGGGCTATGAGTGATGAAAATAGGACCTTTAGTCTGTTTATGAGCTTAATGACTTAGCTTAATCCTTAGACAGGGGTTATAAAGTTCAGTATTTATCCTGAAATCAGGATTAACAGCAGTTTACTTCTTTAAGGATTGAAGGGATTGACAGGATTCAGGATTAACAGCAGTTTACTTCTTTAAGGATTGAAGGGATTGACAGGATTCAGGATTAACAGCAGTTTACTTCTTTAAGGATTGAAGGGATTGACAGGATTCAGGATTGACAGTTATCAGCTGTTAGATCCCACTGTTAGAAAATATATTGGTAGAAAGAGAAATAGTAAACTGAAAGCACACTATGATAAAGTTGTTAGGCAATACGAATCTTGACAAATATTATTACTATAAAATTTATGTTACTAAAGGGAAATCATTTGAATTTAAATCAGTGCCATATTTAAGCCAGAGCTATGCATTATTATGTTAATTGTGGTTCTTAATGTTGTATGATTACTCTAAATGTTCATGTTCTTTACTTCAGCATGCCATAAATGAGAAGAACCTGCAGTCATTGCTGAACAGAATAGAAATAGAGGTACTGTAGAAATAGAGGTACTACTACTGTAGAAATAGAGGTACTGTAGAAATAGAGGTAGTACTACTGTAGAAATAGATGTACTGTAGAAATAGAGGTAGTACTACTGTAGAAATAGAGGTACTACTACTGTAGAAATAGAGGTACTGTAGAAATAGAGGTCCTACTACTGTAGAAATAGAGGTACTGTAGAAATAGAGGTAGTACTACTGTAGAAATAGAGGTACTGTGGAAATAGAGGTACTGTAGGAATAGAGGTACTGTAGAAATAGAGGTACTGTGGAAATAGAGGTACTGTGGAAATAGAGGTACATTGTACTGTAGAAATAGAGGTACTGTGGAAATAGAGGTACTGTAGAAACAGAGGTACTGTAGAACTAGAAGTACTGTAGAAATAGAGGTACTGTAGAAATAGAGGTACTGTAGAAATAGAGGTACTGTAGAAATAGAGGTACTGTAGAAATAGAGGTACTGTGGAAATAGAGGTACTGTGGAAACAGAGGTACTGTAGAAATAGAGGTACTGTAGAACTAGAAGTACTGCAGAACTAGAGGTACTGTAGAAATAGAGGTACTGTGGATATAGAGGTACTGTAGAAACAGAGGTACTGTGGAAATAGAGGTACTGTAGAAACAGAGGTACTGTATAACTAGAGGTACTGTAGAAATAGAGGTACTGTAGAAATAGAGGTACTGTAGAAATAGAGGTACTGTGGAAATAGAGGTACTGTAGAAACAGAGGTACTGTAGAAACAGAGGTACTGTAGAAATAGAGGTACTGTAGAAATAGAGGTACTGTAGAAATAGAGGTACTGTAGAAATAGAGGTACTGTGGAAACAGAGGTACTGTAGAAACAGAGGTACTGTAGAAACAGAGGTACTGTAGAAATAGAGGTACTGTAGAAATAGAGGTACTGTGTAAATAGAGGTACTGTGGAAACAGAGGTACTGTAGAAACAGAGGTACTGTAGAAATAGAGGTACTGTAGAAACAGAGGTTCTGTAGAAATAGAGGTACTGTAGAAACAGAGGTACTGTAGAACTAGAAGTACTGCAGAACTAGAGGCACTGTAGAAATAGAGGTACTGTAGAAACAGAGGTACTGTAGAAATAGAGGTACTGTAGAAACAGAGGTACTGTAGAAATAGAGGTACTGTAGAAACAGAGGTTCTGTAGAAATAGAGGTACTGTAGAAACAGAGGTACTGTAGAACTAGAAGTACTGCAGAACTAGAGGCACTGTAGAAATAGAGGTACTGTAGAAACAGAGGTACTGTAGAACTAGAAGTACTGCAGAACTAGAGGCACTGTAGAAATAGAGGTACTGTAGAAATAGAGGTACTGTAGAAATAGAGGCACTGTAGAACTAGAAGTACTGTAGAAACAGAGGTACTGTAGAAACAGAGGTACTGTAGAACTAGAAGTACTGCAGAACTAGAGGCACTGTAGAAATAGAGGTACTGTAGAAACAGAGGTACTGTAGAACTAGAAGTACTGCAGAACTAGAGGTACTGTAGAACTAGAAGTACTGCAGAACTAGAGGCACTGTAGAAAACAATGACCGTGGTCCATTTAAGGTTGTTTTACCTAAATTGTAAGTGAAAGGGAGGATATGCCATTACAAAATGTATTTGTATGTTAGCTTTAAAATTTTATATTAGTCTTTTTTATTTTTCAGAAATGGTTTAAGAATTTCTGTTAGTAATACCATGTGTTTCATAATAATTAGTGTAGACTATAGAGTCATCATTACTATTTCCTTTTTTTCAAATTAAACCAATGCATTTATTCCAAAAATGTTATTGACTGTTGGACATATTATTATATATGTATATAGTATTAAGGGTTTTAGAAGTAATTTCCATTTCACCAAAGACTATAATTTCCTTACAGCACACACAGAGTGAAAAAAATCTTCAGAGTTTGGACAATAAAATAGAAGTTCAGATATCCATGCTTAAAACCCAGCATGAGAAGAGCAGAAATACTGCAATATACACCTTCATAGGTCAGTAGGAAAATACGGTTAATAATATCAAAATTAGTGACATTAATACTTCACATTGATAATTCTAGCTTTTTATATAAATAATGTGGATACTGATTGGAGATTTTGAACTGGAACAAAAAAAGTTGAGATTTTGTTGCAGGTCATTGTGTCCTCTTTAGCATTATTTCTGTCAGCTTTGTTGGCCTGCATGAAATTTGATGTTGGGAACACCCTTGAACCATTACGATATTTAAATGAAACTTGGTAAACATGTTCACTAGGAAAATATAAGAACATGTGGCAAGTATGATGTATTGGATCAGCTGTGAATAATGGGCAAGCATTGATATGGTCTTGGGTGGTTCCTGCTTTGTTCACAAGAATTTTGGCTCTAAAATTGTAACATGAACATTCCTTAATGGTAAATTCAAACTGAATTTGACTAAGCATATAGATTATTTAAAACAATGGTTTAATAATGTGTCTTTCCGTTCTGACAAGACAATATTCTGAAATGATTTTTTACACTGATTATCGCTCTTCCACTTTTTTAAATAGCAAAGGTAAACTAGAGTGGCAAACAGTCACAAGATACAACCGTCAAATTTAGGTTATGTTTTAAAGTTTGTGTATTTGAAGCAATTCAAGGGCCAGAACTCTGAGGTGACATGACCTGTTATTGAACCTACCCAAGATATTTTGCCCATACACATATTGCCCAAGTAAGGTGATGATCAGGCAAAAGCTTCTTGGGTTATAGTGAGGACAACATAAAGACTGAGTTATTCAAGAAAATTCAAGGGCAATAACTGAAGTTACTGGGACCATATGGTTGGTTGTTTCTGACTTATGACAGGCATATAAAAGGATCTACATTTTTAGTGTCTATTCATTCAAATTAATTATTGGTAAAATGTTTTCAATGTTTTCTTTTTTCAGGTATGGCCACTACTGCCTGCTCCCTCTACTTTGCGTATTTGAGACTGATACACTGATAGGAATAATAGCTTCTTTTTAGTCCAATTCAGCTAATACTGGATGTTGTACATTTTAAGTTATATTGTTGTACTACAAAGTGTGTTTACAATCATGGGCAACTGATCCTGTAATGCTCAGGAGTATATACCTGTTCAAACGTTATCTCCAAAAAATCGAATATAAAATAAAAATGTTTACGTATAGTGTGGTTAAATATTCAGGTGTCTTTTTAGTATGTTATGCCCCCTTTAACAAGGAGGCGTATTTGTTTGCAAATGTTGTTTTGTTGGTTGGACTAGTGGTTGCTAGACCATGTCTTACGGGTACAAAAACTTAGAAACTGTTTAACCTAAGATAGTGAAATTTCACTCAAAAGATTACCTTGACCTGTCATTTATCATTATCACTTTATGGGGTTATTAAAGTTGTAATTGGCCCAAAAAATCAAACAATTGATACTAGGATATAAACATGATAGGGGGTTCTAAAGAGTAGTTTAAAAATGGTACAATTAAGGGATATCATTTCTACCAATGTCATATACAACACAAGCTTTATTTCGACTTACGTGAATAATGGGTTGACAGGTGTCCGCCGCTTTTCACTAAGTCTCAAGTACGATATGTTTTAAGATTTTACTTGCTTTTTGTTCTGTATAATTACACGACTTTTTTATGTTTTGGAATTTATTTTATACACCCAAGTTTAACACATTTTTACACACTGTTTTGCATTATTTATTTTTGTCAATTTTATTCTTGTGTAAGGATTCAGCGAAATGATGAAATAAATTGTGAAAAAGTTGGTTATGACATGCTTTATTATGGCCACTATTGGAGCGCTGTTATTTGCTTCTGATAAATTTTCAATTTCAGGCCATCCATTTCAGACCAAAAAATAAAGCTATCATAGTATCTGACAAGTGTAAGGAGAACCTTGCTGCCATAATGTTTGGCAAATGACTGGCTTGAACAAGTGGTCAAAGATCTCCAATACCTTAGGCATATTTTCTATAAATTATTTTGAAAAACGGTCAATCTGTATTTGAAGTTATCATAAAGCCTTGGAGAGAAAACCAGCCTTGCGTACTAAAAACCATGACTATGACCATGAATATTAGAGACTTTGGTAGGCTCAGACCATCAAGTTAGGAACTCATTTATGAAATAATTTCAAAACTGGTCTTTCAATTTCTATTGTGTAATGTATTTACACTGAATGATGTGTGTAGGAACTAAAGATTTGTACCAAATAATCCATTCTGTTTAAGAATTATCAATCTTACTCTAAATCTTGCTGTCAGATGGATTGACACTATAAATTTCTGGCAAAACCTTTTTTGAAGAATTAGAGAAATATAGACATGTAATAGAAGAAAACATTTTTGAATTTGATAATGGCATCATGGTGAACTAATCAAGTTTGACTTTATAAAGTGGTAATATGTCAAGATAAAACAGTAGTAACAGTTGTCTCAAAAATTGAATAAAGTGCTGAAGATCAATAGTTAGTCCAGCAACTTCATGATTAGTCAAACTTTCAAGCTAATGCTGATGATATCAAAGGGGCTAGACACCAGATGGTCCCAAAATTGGCATATACAGTATTTGCTCAAAATAAGGCTAGAATTGTTAATACAAGCTAGTATAAGGCAGAAAATACACCATTTTACATGATTAAAAGACTATTTTGTTGCTGTCTTAACTGAGTTTATCCATTGAAGGTAGGGCATAATGGTTTCCAATTTTGTAGTGTGTATATTTAGCATCTGAAAGTCGCGCTATAAGTACAGATAATTATACCAATGCTATTTTTGAATTGACTGGGATTTACATGATAGACAAACTTGAATTAGAAAAATACGTACATGCGTCATTAGCGATGTGATACATCAGTAATAAAGATTTAATTCATTGTATACAGTAATATCAGTTTTTCTTCTTTTTTTGCAGTTGTATCATCTGGCCCCAATTTCTCGAAACTTCTTAAGTCCCTTATAACAGGATTAAGCTAATCTCACTATTTTTGTTGTTCTATAAAATGTGTTATATTCACTTCTTCAAGATTTTTTAGACATTATGTAGGAATAATCTGTATGATTATCAGAATAAACCATTTTTCATTTATCAAAATCCATTTTTAGTATGTATTTTGGCTAATTGAAATAAGCGACTTAAGCCTGTTAAGCTTAAGAAGTTTCGAGAAATTGGGGCCTGGTGTCTAGTCCCCTTATTAACGTTTTCAATTTATGATGAAGTTCTAAACAATCTATCCAATAATATCAAGAGAATTAAGTGTCTTTAAATGATAATATATATTCTCACACCTCTTGAGTTTTACATATAAATGAGAGAAAAAATAAAATATCCTTAAATGTTCATTTGTTTATTTTAAATCACAGATATATTGCACTGACATAAACATTTATAATATTATAATGAAACATTCCACATTTACTAACAACATTCATATCACATTGCTAAAACACTCCCACATTAATGTAAACATGTCAACATGTTGTACGCCAAGGAACAGACTACCATACTGAAAGGAATAAGGGAGAAACAATAACTATGGCCCTAAATGTACCGCTCATATTAAACAGTGGATCTAACAGATAATTGTCACGCATGGAATGTAGTTTAGGGATCTATGCTCAAAGCAGTGTTTCCAAATTCTTTCCTAAATCATTTATATTCATTTTAAGCTACTTCCTACTGTTTTTTGATGACAATGTCTGGGCATAAATAATCTTTGAAACTGTACAATAGTCTTCAAGTTAAAATCTCTCAATCCTGTTTTTGGTATTAATCCTGAACTCTAGAACCCACCATGGAATGCATTAAAAAGTTCTGTTTTCCCCATATTTCTTTGTTAAGGGCTATTCCTTTTAAACATATAACCCCCCCCCCCCCCCCCCAGAAGGCACTTTTAAAATATACCACCCCCTATAGAAGCATTAACATTTAACTTTTCAGGGTCCAAAGTAGCAAATAAAGACACCCAACCATGTACTATTTAAAAATTGCCTACCCCCTTCATTATATGTTTTACTGGAATAGCCCTAACAATAAAATGACAGATATTAGTGTAAACATGTCTGTGGCATTGTATATTATCCCATATGCCCAATGTCATTCATCAGAGGTTTGATAATGATAAAGCTGTCTGTTATACTCATGGTATCATCGCATATGCCAAGCTGAAAAAATATTGGTGTAACAACATACGTTAACTTAAGCAGAAACAAAGTGAATATAGAGAATAATTGTTTGGTCAGAGTAAGATCATAATAATTATATTTGACTGCCAGTGAGCACCAAAAGATATATTTACTATACTTTATATACTTTACTAATAATCACTATTTGTGTTCACTTGATTAAATATAATCCTATCTTACACTTACATTTTACTTGACATTTCCCAGCTTTCCATGACTGAAATCATGTCATAAATCAATAGCGCTTAGTAATGATTTTTATCATTTTCTTGAAAATAAACCCACCAGATTATGATATCGAATGTAACTGAATAGTAAGTTTATTATGTAAATATATCTAATGAACATCAGTTTGTAAGAGGGTATTCTCACCACATGCAAATATGCTGATACTGATTTGGAAAAAATGACAGTAAAGTTCTATGGATTTTACAATACAATGTGCTGTATTTTTTACTGTTTGACATGGAAAAGGAAATTGATAGGCATATAATGATATTGGTTACAGTAGATTTCTTGAATCATAATTGCATTATTCATTGTCACACAAGAAAGTGCCCTCTAGCTACGTTGAGGTCACATATTGCTGCTGTAGTTTTTTCTCCATCTCCACGTACTCCTCAGCTACTTTCTTCATCTCCGCGTCCATGTCTCGGTCAACCTCTGCACTTCGCTCAAACTGCTTCTGCATGAATGTGTCCCACTCCCTCTTTCGCCTATCGCGTTCCAACTCCAGCTGACCAACCTATGGGAATGACAAATTGTAACTATCAAGTTATTGTGCCACTTATTGCTTTAATAGTCTTAGTAGGAACTTGTACATAATGAGGTACCCTGAATATTTCTATTTTAATATTGTTTTCCTACTTTCAGTTTCAAAATGTTTCAAATGTTTTATTATAAGATTACAGATTTTAATTTAAGTGAAACTTATTGAAGGTTTAAGTACTGGGATGTGAGATTATCGTTTCAGAATATCCATACAAACCACAGAACAAATGTTTTCATACACTAATAAACCCTAATTTTAATACTTCTGCGTTGCTTTACACTCATAATATAACTTTTTGGGATAATGGTATCACAATAAGCAAAAAATAATGTCAAAAGAAATTGTCTGTTTGGACAGTGGCATATAACATCACTTATTTTCCTGCAAAAACATTCAATCAATCATACACATGGGTTTGATAGCCAGAGGTATTCCTATAGCCAGAGGTATACTTAAGATGCTATGTTTATCAGAATCAGAATTGTCAATGCATTGAAAGGATATACTAGTAACTTCAGTTTATGAAGCACTGAATGATCGTAATTTAACTTTCCCTTTCAATCCATCAAGTTAAATTGAAAATTAAGTGCACAATTTTTAGTCTTTACGTATCACATGGAACTGACCAGCCCGTCAATAAACTTCTTAGATTGAACTTAAATTTAAGATTGGAAACTAAGTGTTTTGATTGGCCTGTATATTTAGCTGACCAATAGGCTGAATGGAATCACTGAGGCATATCTAAGGATAAGGATAAGATCAATATTGAATACTGGCCCAGATAAAAAACTCAATTTCGGGCAATCATCCATATCTCATCAATACATCATGACGCCTCTACAGTGCATAGTCCTGCTTATACCTCACTGTTATACATGAATTTGAGGGAATCAAAGTGTGGACCTAACATGACATACATTTACTGGGTACATTGGTTTCATTTTAAACTGACCAATTAAATTGTAGCTTTAATTATGCTCTGTGATGAATGTTGACCCATGAAACTTTTTTAAGTGCTAAAACTGTTCATAGCCGCTGTTAAGGCAGTTACATTGGCCCTATCTTCTGTGCAAAAGGCATTGCAATCAAGTTCTGTTTAACTGATTGACAGACATGTTTTGTTAAGTTTATTTGAAAACGGAACTTCTAGGTAGTTCCTCTAAGGAATCCATATACAAGTATATGATTTAAAATATTACTCAAAAAAACATACACTCTGAAACTTATATATAACCTTCAACTTACATCAACATTATTTTCCTTCTCTTCAATTTTCTTGCAAACTTCTACAGCAACAGATGCTGAAATATACATAATAACTATGATAAAATTAACAAACTATCAAAATTTCATACATGTGGTTATTAATGAAGTTATTCACATTTCCCCAGAACATGTTAGTGTATAAGCAAAAGATATTATAAAATGTTATATATTTATGTCAGCTTGTTTGTGATTGGATGAGAAATGGTCATGATCTAATGGGAAGAAAGCAAAGTTCAGGTCAAATTTCAGTAATCAAGAAAACATAAGTGCCATTTTATTGACGTTCTTAAATCGTACAATCACTTTTTCCGATCAATATTTCGGTGTAGTCAGATAACATATATATATATGCACAACATTCAAACCAATTTACAGCATTGCTATTATGTTTACCAGTATTTAAACCGAATTTCTCCATGTTACAATATTTTGTCATACACACATGCCATAATTCTATAATTAAGTAACTAAAACAGTCTGGGTATCATTGGTGTATTGTCACTGGTATCAAGCATAGGCTCTGTTTTATATTCAGGTCAATGTATTTATCATGAAGGATAATGTTTAAGTTATGGCCAAAAGTTTATGCTTTTGCATTTCACCGCTGCCCATTACAGCACAAAGCCACAATGTTACATGAACCATGAATTATTTCCATAAATATTAAGAATGTAAATAATTTTGTTAACCCTACTGACCTTTAGCCTGTATGTTGGTGAGAAAGGTGTCAAGGGCAGTTTTCATCTCTTCTAGGTACTTGTCCTTTATATCGAGCACCTGGCCGGAGATCTTCTCCAGCTGCTCAACCTCTCTTCCTCCACGCTTCTCCTGTAAAGCAGTGTTACAGATATCTGCTGTGGTCAACTTTTTTAATACATGACAAGTTCAGAAGATTTTAACTCATTATTCTTTAGTTGTTCAATATCTAGTTATTCATAGCATATATATTTTCTGTTAATTGCCATACCTTACATAAATAAATTATAAAACTTTAGAGTTTGAGTAAAATAAATGAGCAGAATTGATCAGCAAACATAAGCACTGCAATGACATACATGAGTATATTGTTAAAACTGACTGACTGCTAAACTGACTGAGTCAGACTGACTGACTGCTAAAATGACTGAGTCAGACTGACTGACTGCTAAAATGACTGAGTGACAGACTGACTGACTGCTAAAATGACTGAGTGCCAGACTGACTGACTGCTAAAATGACTGAGTCAGACTCAAGACTGACTGCTAAAATGACTGAGTCAAACTGACTGACTGCTAAAATGACTGAGTGACAGACTGACTGACTGCTAAAATGACTGAGTGACAGACTGACTGACTGCTAAAATGACTGAGTCAAACTGACTGACTGCTAAAATGACTGAGTGACAGACTGACTGACTGCTAAAATGACTGAGTCAGACTGACTGACTGCTAAAATGACATGAGTCAGACTGACTGACTGCTAAAATGACTGAGTCAGACTGACTGACTGCTAAAATGACTGAGTCAGACTGACTGACTGCTAAAATGACTGAGTCAGACTGACTGCTAAAATGACTGAGTCAGACTGACTGACTGCTAAAATGACTGAGTCAGACTGACTGACTGCTAAAATGACTGAGTCAGACTGACTGACTGCTAAAATGACTGAGTCAGACTGACTGACTGCTAAACTGACTGAGTCAGACTGACTGACTCTTTTGGTATCAGAACACATTTTTTAAGGCCATTTTTATTTGAAAAGATGAAATAAACACATACCCCTTGAATTGAACTTTGGTCTTTTAACGGTTTTATGTTTTACTATAACTTTTAGTTTACCTTGCCTAGTTGAAGTTTTTTTGTCTGTTTCGGATTTCATACCAACCCCACTCCACACCATCCCCAAATTTATATTAAAAAAAATCAAATTTTCTCTTGTATATATTTATATTAAATTTTAGTAATTATAAGCAAAACAATTGCTTTGAATATTGTACAACAATAATAATGAAAACAAAAGCTGTCACAGTATGTGACGAATGCCCCTGCATGTGACATTGACCTATGAACAGGGTCAGTACATGAAAAGTTGATCTTGCCTTTACATGTCAAATACATATGGCAAGTTATTTTAAAATGCCAATGAACATAAAAAAACACCACCCATACTTGACAACCTACACTCTTATGTCCTTATATTCAGCATTCCGTTGTGAATAAACACTAAGTGTATCTTTCACCTTAGAGGTAGGGACATGGCTCTTGCACGGGTCACGTCGTCTTGGTATGCCAAACACATGTGGCAAGTTATTTTAAAATCTGTCCATACAAGAAAAAGTTACAGTCCGGACGCGACAACCTATACTCTATGTCCTTATATGCAGCATTCCATTGTGAATAATTACCCAAGTGTGACCTTGACCTTAGAGGTAGGGACACAGGTCTTGCACGCGACACGTCGGCTTGGTATGACAAAAACATGTGGCAAGTTATTTTAAAATATGTCCATACAAGAGAAAGTTACAGCCCGAACACAACAACCTATACTCTATGTCCTTATATGCAGCATTCCATTGTTAATAAACACTAAGTGTGACCTTGACCTTGAGAAAAGGGTATTGCAAGCGACACGTCGTCTTGATATGTCGAACACATGTGGCAAGTCATTTTAAAATATGTCCATACAAGGGAAAGTTACAGCCCGGACATGACAACCTATACTCTGTGTCCTTATGTGCAGCATTCCATTGCGAATAAACACCTAAGTGTGGCCTTGACCTTAGAGGTAAGGACATGGGTCTTGCATGTGACACGTCGTCTTGGTATGTTGAACACATGTGGCAAGTTATTTTAAAATATGTCCATACAAGGGAAAGTTACAGCCCAGACACGAAAACCTATACTCTATGTCCTTATATTCAGCATTCCATTGTGAATAAATACTAAGTGTGACCTTGGCCTTAGAGGTTGGGACATGGGTCTTGCACGGGCCGCATCGTCTTGATATGTTACAGCCCTAACACGAGTTCTTGAGCCGACACACGGACGGACGGACGAACAGACAGACGGTGCGATTTTAATATGCCCACCTTCGGGGGCATAATAATGATGATGACAACAATAACGACGACAATAATGATAATGTATAATCTGTAAACTTTTACTGAAGTTTTAATGTGATTATTGCAATACTGTAGCCCATTCCATTTTAGTTGTTACTCCCCGGTCTGTAACTGTCCGTCCTTCCATAGTCATTATCATCACTCCTGTTTTAATTGTTACCCCTCACTGTCATTATTTCCCCATCACCATTTTTATACCAAATTGTAAATACAAACCAAGCATCTGAAACATGACTTACAAATAAAAGCCATGAATCTAAAAAAACAACAGACAGTGACTCTAAAAAATCAGATGTTATTAGGCTAAAGGAGACGCTGACTTGTGGATTTTCGACCGTCGGGTAAAAATATAGGCATGTAATAAAAGGAATATTTATAATGTCAGGATGCTCCTTTTAAACACCCTGTATCACATCGGTAGTGTGTGTGGGTAAGAGCAAGCCACCCAGTCAGCACAGTTGGTTAGAGCGCTGGGCTAGTGTTCTGGTGGTCATGATTTCGGGCCCTACAGGTGGGCACTTTTCCTCCCAGGTTTACCTTAATGGCGGCAGTGGTAAACGGCATAAGTGCCTCCATCGGCTTTAATGATTAATAGGAGGAGTGTAGTGTGTGTGGTTATGAGCCTGCTGCCTGGTTAGCTCAGTTGGTAAGAGCGCTGTGCTAGTGTTTCAGTGCTCTAGAGTTCATGCCCCACACCAAGGCCTTTACATCTCCTAATTGGTGTATGAACATCCTGGGTCGTGATAAATACAAATTTGCACACCAAATTGAACATGATACAGGATGTTAGAAAAATATGCTTTCATAATATCCTCTTTATTGGGTATTATTGCAGCCCTAGTGGACATAAAATTATCAACTTATAATAAAAGTGTCACTTCATAGTCGAACCTCAAATTCTCTAACAAACGCTTTAATGTGTCCTTGCAGAACAGGTTTGTGGTCAAAGAGCCTTCCATGGACTTCAAATACATCTGAAAATATAATATGATGCTTTAATTTAGTTTTGATTTACAACAACTGTCTCTGTGGCATAGTGGTTAAGGCTTACGCCTACAGAGCGGGAGGTTTTGGGTTCGATCCCTAGTCTAAAATAATAGACGTGTTATACGGGATTCTTCCAATCCCTAACGTCTTAACGGGTTAGTGCAAAAACGGGGGTGTTTGAAAAATATTGAAATTGTAATAATTGAAGTATTATTGAAGTATTTTATGGTTGAAATGGATAATAAAGGTTTATATTCATATTTTACCATGGAAATGCAAAGCTATTTTGCACAAAACAAGCATTTAATGCATTAAAACACATTATTTACCTTTCCAATAAAACAAAAGTTGACTGACACAGACAACAATTATGCCAAGCAGAACAACTCGACCCAATCGTTATAACTCGGCCACCTCCGACAAGCTTCGAGATAGACCTCGAAAATACAATCATAACGACTTGGCCATGGCGGAAATGTTCTGATTGTTGTAAAAATTGTGAACTGCAGCTTTGCAGGTGCCCTTTATGTATATATCATTATGTTTTGACAGAATGAAATGAAGAAAAACCCATCAAACTCATAATTATTCGTTGGATATTTATTTTTTGTGTTCGGAACTAATATAAAAATACATTATCTGGTTATATTTCTTGTTTTTAAGATATTTTATAGACGCAATATGCTTTAACCAGGAATCCCCATCGGAATGACTACCCACTTTTCGTACAAAACAATTTGTACATAAAGGATTTGCCATATCAAAAATCGTAAAAAAAAACGTCAAAGTACAATTATTTGGACTAGTTTGATCCCTGGCCGCGTCATACCAAGACTTTAAAAGTTGGTACAAGTAGCTCCCTTGTCTGGCGCTTGGCATTTGAAAGGTAGTGCTTGGAAAAGTGGTGTACTCAGTACTGGTTTACCCAGGAAAGTTGTACCCAAGTGGATCAGTGTTTTACACCGAGCACTTAAAAGAACCAAGGGGTCTCTTCGAAAAAGAGCCAGGGTATCGCACCTGAACTTCCTTATATCTCACCACTTTCTCTCAAAAACAAAAAGGACCACGTTGGAAATAAGTACTTGGACTTTCACGGGTTATCCTTGACCGCAAGGTCTAAAGAAATTCCACTTGGATCTTTACAAAAGGCTTGAAAACGCGAAAATATATGATACACTTTCTTTCCGAAAGTATAGAAATTAACCGTTGATGACAGCAGAATTTCTTATTTCTGATAAAAAAAATATTGATTTTTTCATTACTTGAAATTCATTTCTGGACAGGCAAAACGGGCTTTTACCTCTTATTATTTGTTCTGACACCATATCCGTTTACTTTTTGGAGAGTGTATAAAAAAGCACAAACGATGCCCATGGTTAGATTCTATAACTAAACTCTACTATTTGGATCCTTAAGTAGCGATTATCTCCCCTATCAGTATTTCCGAAAGTGTTCCAAAGCTCGGTTATCTCGTTTCTGTTTTCACTCTGTGATTTTCCTGCTTGTTTGTCGTTGCAAATGGATATGCCAGATTCAACCAACTTACCTACAATAACTCGTTGTATATCTTCTTATTCTCATTCCAGTGCTGAATTAGCACTAATTCACGCTCTGGTGTATCACGGCGGTACTATATATACGGGATTGACACAAAAGCAGCCACTTACTAACAAAGATGCAAGCATACTGGGACGCTTCAGGGCTGCACTGAACGATTACATAGCGGCCCATTTTTACAAACTTCAGCGTAATGAATATACATAGCTATTTTAAATATACTTTTAACACGTAGTTTAACCATTGGAGCAGTGATAACTGTCTAATCTCCTCAGTCACGGTAGGTCAACAATGCAGTTGGAAACGATTCCCGACCATCATTTTGAGGTAGAAGTTTGGCTTTTAACCTTGCGCCATACATAATTATACAAAATAATACCATTGTATTGTTTGGGGTCAGTATGTGTGTTTAAGGCATACATCTGACGTGCACATAACAAATATTAATAATTAAAAAACGACCAACACTAATGAGTGGTACTGGGAGCTGTATTACTAATACAACTTACTACAGCTACAAACTAAGAGTAAGCGCATACATAATAACAATATAAGAAACCCAGATCAGCGCAACTGGCAGTTACTGATATATAAGCATAAGGTGGAACAAGGTAATTATAACCGTCTCCGTGGCCTAGTGGATAAGCGTCCGCCTACGGAGCGGGAGGTCGTGGGTTCGATCCCTGGCAGCGTCATACCAAAAGACGTTAAAAGTTAGTACAAGTAGCTCCCTTGCCTGCCGCTTGGCATTTAAAGGGTAGTGCTTGGAAAAGTGGTGTACTCAGTACTGGAATAACCCAGGAAAGTTGTACCCCGTGTATCGGTGCTTTACACCGAGCACGTAAAAGAACCAAGGGGTCTCTTCGGAAAAGAGCTAGGGTCTCGCACCCGGACATCCTTGTATCCCTCCACTGTCTCTTCAGCGTGCTGTCCTTTCAGCAAAAACAAAGGACCCCGTTGGAAATAGGTGCTTGCACTTTCACGGGTTATCCTTGATCGCAAGGTCTAAAGAAATACATACATACATACATACAAGCATATATAATATCATGACAACACATAGCACATTAATGGTAAATCATAAAACAAATATGAATAATTGCAGGAATGAATACAATCGTCCAGTTCTCAACATACTAGTAGTAGGTGTAGGAAGTAGGGAACATATATATGGTATTCAGAGATTCATTATAAAGCCGCTTGCATCTGGTCTTTGAGGTGGAGTCCAGTTTCAAAGTCATTGTCAATGTACCTCTCAAAACAATTACACCGCCAATCTTCAAGCATTTTATTGACTGCGCGGGCAGCCCTACTACGTAACAAAATGTGCCACCACCTCTTCTGTAACTATAATTGGATAGGCCCTTGATAGCTCTGCTGAGAAAGCCCCTGCTAATCATGGCTATTAGCCTGTCATTATACCAAAATACAAAAGCGGGACAATCTTACGATGCATAGGCCGTGAGTTGAAAACAGTTAAATAGAACCTTGATTGGACATAACGCGTTGCCTCTTATGCGTGCCAGTGGGATTTCAAAGAGCCTTGACTGATATTGAATTACCTTGTTCCACCTTATGCGTAATGATGACTCCCATGAGAAAAAAAACTAATATCACGATGACGAAGGTGCTTTTCGGAGGAAATTTTTCAGGAAAAACATAACCTTTTCGAAGTCGGCCATAAAACATACAAAGACCTATAGCCAAGACCGACGCATCCTTAGAGGAACAAATCTGGGATGATCGGTGATTTCCTGTTCACGCTATCACCTAAAGTCCGTCGTATGCTCGTCAATGTGCATTGTAAGGCAAAGTCATTTCGGAGAGGGTTTGGAAGTCCCCATTCAGCATACAGGAGACGCATACTGTTAAGGTATTGCTTTATAGAATTACGATTGTATAGTGAATAGTCTTTGCTGGGTTTGTAGGCCTTTTTTGTGTTTTCGGCAAAAGCACTTCTTGTGAACTGCTTCATTGCATTGTCAAGTTCAGCTAATTGGAATTATACTATATACCCGGCGTTACGCGTATACAATAAAAGTATGTTAATTCCTTCTCGTTCATGTAAACGAGACGCACTATCTGCGAGCACATTTGACGACCCTTTGTAGAACACAGCCTTAAGAAGAAAGTTTTAGCGCGCTGATAACCAGAATACTCTGCGCAAAGAATTCTTAACGGTAGTGTTTTTGCAAGAACCGTTTTCCTTATCACAATCATAAGCTGCCATATTGTCCGAATGTACAAAAACATTCATATGAGGCGCCCATTTTGAATTGCCTGTTTTAATGCTAACACTTTTATGTTTATTTATGGGCATTTCAGATATCTTGTTTGACCATATCATGTATATGATTTCGACATTACAGAACACTCTAGCTGATACATTACAGGCATCAATGCTAACTGAAATCCCAGGGCGGCAATCTACCATTGACATAGTCCCATTGAATGTGTCCAAGAACTGCAGCCAACATAAGATATATATTGCGTGACCAACGTCCTGTGCCACGCACATTTAATTTTATTAGCACGATCGAAGAGTCTGCGCGTATGGAATCCACATGAGTCATTAAGATAAGTTTACCCGCCAGACTCTGGATTTGCCTCTTTGTCACCTTTTTGCCAACTTAAAGTCTCCAAGTAATACTTTTATTTCAGACCTTTTCTTGCGGTACACTGATAGCCATTAATGTTTATCAAGGAGAATCTTAAGGAAATCAAGTTTTCGTGTTGGACCTTCAATTTTCTTATAATACACTGAGCAAAATTTCTAATTAGTCACACGAGTTTAAAGACAATAGCTCAAAAACTATTCGATAGTAAACAAGTTTATTTATCACGATTCAAAGATCAACTCGTCCGACACAATTACATAACATTTTATTTAATTCATTTGAAAAGTGAATGATCTGTGCCAAGTCATTTAATACCACTGTCAGTTTAGAAAGTCACAATTTATTTAATATTTCGTAAGGCCCCATTTGCAGCAATAAATGCCCGACAGCGCGACCTCATGGAGTGAATGTATCTTTGGATAGTCCCCTGGAAAATCCCAGTCCATGCATGGACCGCCACCTGCTCAAGTAGTCCGAGATTACCTGGTTGTGGCCCTTGTCGTATGGAGCATTTGAGCGCGTCCCAAACATGCCCTATGGGGTTCAAGCCCGGACTCTGCGTTGCTCTTGCGGCATGACATGGCGCATTGTCTTGGGCAAGTAACATACCACAATTGTCGGCTATGTGTGGCAGGATAACAGGTCTAAGCATGTCGTTTTGATGCATTCAGATTACCGTGTACCCTGACCAATGGCGTTTTGGTGTGCATGGAAATGCCTGCAAAAACATAACGGAGCCACCACCGAATTGTTCCTGTTGAAGTACACTCTCTGCGTGGTTCCGTTCCCCTCGGCGACGGTAGACATGCACCCGACCATCAGCTTGTTGCAATTTCACTCTCGTCTCGTCAACAAAAAGGACATTTGATAAATCAGCTTGCGTTAATCGTAGGTGACGTCGCGCTGATACCAACCGATCATGCCGATGCCTTTGCAGTAATACGATACCTTTTCTTGGTCGTCTAGATCTGATACCGACCTCGCGGAGGCGGTTACGAACAGTCTGAGGTGTAACATTTCTACCATGTAAACCCTAGGTTTGCTTCGCTGTCGACGTCGCAGGTTGAAAACCATGCCTCAAATGTCTCAAAATAATGTACCTATCCTGGCGGCGTGTGGTAACTCTAGATTAAGGATTCCGCCTGCGGTCAGTGACACTTCCGGTTTGCTGGAATTTGGACCAGAGGAGCTGAATTGTCCGTAATTGTCTGTTTAGTGTCCGGGCTACCTGATATTGAGGTCAAACGTTGAGCATGTCATAAAATGAACACCACATTATGGTTCAAAATAAATTTGGTAAAGAAATGACGTCATGAAAAATGTGATAACATACCTGTCTGAGAGATTGACCAGCTGCAACCATTCAAACTACTCTACCACGCTCTTCTATGGTCATTCTTGCCATTTTGTTATGTTTTTCAGTTCATAAAATGTGTATTGAACAAGTGTAGATCATCATGTACGAAACCCACGGATTGCACGAGAAAATTTCACGCGAAAGGTGCACACGGCTAATTCGTTACACTCCAGTGCATTTGGTCAAATATTGAATATTTGATTAGTGCATGCGATAGGTTAAGTATAATTCATACATTAAATACCGGATTCTTTTATAAGCAGAAGTTCTAAACATTTACATTTATATCTTTTAAGGCTGACTAATTAGAGATTTTGTTCAGTGTATATTGCAAATCCCAATTCACGTAAGAGGCATAAAAGTGTTTGCACAGCTGTCTGGCACTCTACATAAGCAAGGGCAGTAATGTCAGGTGCGTTGAGGTTTTCTAGTTAATTGTTTGGGGTGAAAAACGTCCTCGATTCGGTGAGTAATAAGTTACTAATAACACTGTGTTCAATATGTTTCAACGATATTTTTTAAAAACGATATTGTGCACCGAATGAAGAGAAATTGCTTGTTAACGATAACGCTTGTTTTAGATGAAAATAATGTCTGTATTAAAATATCCCGTGATAACCATACACGTTCTTACTCATGCCTACCGACTCAATCAATGCACTTCATTCTTCAAAACTACGATTTAATACCGTTCTCTTTCGTGCAACCTCATCCGATACCTTGTTTTGGTCTTTATCAGTACTGTTATTGTTTTCCGAGTGCAGTTTTGGAGATAAATCGGCACATTTAAGGAAATGTAACTGGCTGATTCTGTACATTTTTAGAACCCGGGTTCATCCCAAATCGGGTAAATCTATGGTACACTGAAATAACGATTAAAAGGCGTCGATTGGTTTTCCTAATCCATATATGTGTACTATAACACATCAAAGAAGGGTCATTTTGATCAGAACTCTCAGCTTAAAGTAGAACTGTCATTATATTTTGGAGGTAATATAGTAAGTTGATATTAGGTTTAGTCTTAAATATAAAAAGTGTTTACTGAACTGGTGACGATCAACATTTTAGACGTCCCTTATGAATTTGAATGCCAAATTTAAACAGTATGCTTAAAGACATCTGCATAATCTATAAGGTAAAGTTTTTTTTTCCTTTTATTGTTTTTTCCCCCAAAAAGCAAATTGAAATAATCCAGTATTTTACCATTAGGCCACACCAAATTAATGTTTAGTTCCTCGGATTTTTGCCAAAAAAAATTGGAGCGAGCGAGCGAAAAATATATTTTTCCTTATATTCAATGTAAATAAGAAAGATTATTCAAAATAATTGCCCTTAAACCCATCATTCATAATAATAAATAACCCTGCTTTTAGTAAAAAGTTTGAAACGACTTATATAAATCTACCTGAATCAGTTTAACATCATATGCAACTGTATTTAGACATAACTTAGGATTGATTTTGGATTTGTAAAAAAATGATCACTTACACAGGCATCATCAAACATCACAATCCATATAACATAGACTAAATTTTGTTTTTATTATCACAGGAAATGCAATGACATGTGCTTATTAAAACAAAAAGAACAAGGGTATTTTTCAGAGTACTTTTTTGGTTATTTAGATGTATTTATGCACCAGCCAATTGTATATGCCCCCCCCCCCCTAAGTCCGGAATAGCGGGGACTTTGACTTCAGTTCTCTCGAAACCCGGGTAAAATACCCGACCTACAGGGACACACTGCTGGTAAAATCCCTGCCAAATGGCCCCGCAACCCTGAATACCGATGTGAGGCCCATTCCTGACTATTTCAATATGAAGACAAAACCACATTCACTAGGCACTGCGGGGCCACCTAAGGTAAAAACACAGCCCATTGCCTCTCCTGTCCCCAGTAAACCACTGGAACAAGGGCGAGGGGTGGGCAGGGCATTTCTTAAATAATTAAAACGTACTTTAATATGACGATCATTCATAATAATAAATAACCCTGCTTTTAGTAGAAAGTTTGAAACGACTTATATAAATCTACCTGAATCAGTTTAACATCATATGCAACTGTATTTAGACATAACTTAGGATTGATTTTGGATTTGTAAAAAAATGATCACTTACACAGGCATCATCAAACATCACAATCCATATAACATAGACTAAATTTTGTTTTTATTATCACAGGAAATTCAATGACATGTGCTTATTAAAACAAAAAGAACAAGGGTATTTTTCAGAGTACTTTTTTGGTTATTTAAATGTATTTATGCACCAGCCAATTGTAAATGCCCCCCCCCCCCCCCCCCCCCCCTAAGTCCGGAATAGCGGGGACTTTGACTTCAGTTCTCTAGAAACCCGGGTAAAATACCTGACCTGCAGGGACACACTGCTGGTAAAATCCCTGCCAAATGGCCCCGCAACCCTGAATACCGATGTGAGGCCCATTCCTGACTATTTTCAATATGAAGACAAAACCACATTCACTAGACACTGCGGGGCCACCTAAGGTAAAAACACAGCCCATTGCCTCTCCTGTCCCCAGTATACCACTGGAACAAGGGCGAGGGGTGGGCAGGGCAGTGGTTACAATTGACAAGTGCATTACAATCCCGGATTATGCTGCAAATAAAAACAAAATATAAGGTGATAAACTTAGGCTTACTTAAGTTGAGGTATATCCAGACCAGTGTATATATCGCTATTTGTGAAAAGATATTTGTTCAAAACTGTTGTTTTGTCAGAATTTGATCAAAAATGAGCTTGATACATCAATTTGGACCAAACAATGACTCATGTTCCAGTTAAGTTGACCTGTCCGATTTCCATTCAAAACGAGTCACTAATTACGCAATATAATCGCTACCAGTCTCAGATACACACGCTTTATTGCATAATGATTGCTTTTAATAATGATCCTTTAGTGCATGAGACGATCAACAATGACTTCAAGCATGCTCAAAGCATATTTATTGTCAAAAATAAGATTTAATTTACAAACTTCGAGCCAATCGGAACTCCTCGGCTAGAATCAAGATATGGCCTCGGATATAATACGGGTCGTAAGAAAATAGTCATGGCCGACCAAGAAGATGTTCAAACAACCAAGAGATATGTTAGTCCAAAGACAGAATGAGGAGCGAACTTTTACCACTTATTTGTGTGTAAGTGTTATTTTTATACTTATTGCATTTTAATAAAATATAAAAATAGTTTTAAAAGAGCCCTAATGAGAAACTGATTGGAAATGTCATTAATTCTTAGTGGGTGGGGTAAAGCCTTCTTTCATTTGACAGATTCTAATTTAGTAAATAACAATTTTGAAGCTCCAGTGATCAGTGGCAAAAATTAAGAAAACAAATACACTATTTGTCTTAACAATTTCATTTCATATTTTTTAATTAACCAGTACTTAATGTAATGGCACAATTGAATGCCTCGGCCATGTTCACTAATATAGTTCTCTAAATAAATTAGATCTTCATTCTATTGGTTTAACAAAATGAGTTTGAACGCATAAACCAGCACACATTTCTTTCAAGACTAAATTCTTTGATATACACCAGTGGTGGTGATGCAGAAACATTGAAAAATGCTGACATTTTTACTGTGCCAATGAAATGCAGACATTTAAATTTTAATCTTATTGTCATTTTCAGAGAAGAGTATGGTACCAGGGGTGCAGCTGACTCTGATTCCCGGCTTGTTCTAATGAAAAAAGGCAGATGAGGTAATGGTTGTGCTATTTTCGAAATTCGGACAATAATTTAACAGTCAAGTATCCTATTGGTTTAAGCCCAAAAGTACCTGCATGTTTGTACAATTAACCAACAAGGATTGACAGTATTACAATATCAACATTGTAGATGAATTTAAACATGATAACAATTTCATTTCATATTTTTTAATTAACCAGTAGTCCAGAGCTAAAAGCTGCTCTCTCACAGATTGACAGTTCTTCTTGGTCATTCTTCAAAAGCCCAAAGGAGTAATTAAATTTAATTTACACATATAATTAATTATATGGCTTAAAGCAATAGCAAAAAAATATTTTCCAAACAATTGAAATCTGTTCTATTATGTGTGACCTTATATGACTAGTTGGAGGAATTTTTACCAAATTTTCAAACTTGTATATGAAAGACTGTGATCTGATATTATGTCAGCAGTCTAATATCACTGGTTTCCATACATTTGCACAATAATTGCCAATTGGCTCGTTTAAAGACAAAAATAAAAAAGGTATCAGAACAGTTAAACTGTAAGGATACAGCTTTAAATTGGTGTTGCACTTAATGTTTTGTGAATACTTTTCTGTTGTTGTACAGGCTTTTAAAATAATTGATCTGAAAATATAATTCCTATTATTGTTGTATTTTCTGTTTTCTATTTCAGGCATTGGAATCCGAATGTAATCAAAAATGCCATTGTATGAGGATTGACCTGCAATGCATGGCAATCATCTTAACACAAGTGCAACGCCTTCCTTGGAAAAAGAGTGCAAGATGGAAACAAAGCGTTCAGTGGAACATCTTGTCATCTCAAATATTTGATGACTTACATACTGATGTGAAGTTGGAAGATAAAAGTCATCTGTTGGTCCGTGATTATTAAATAAATCCGAACATATATTTTAAAAGGGTAAAATGGTAAAGGATTTATATACGCTTTAAGTGGTTTTCCTATATTATGGAGGGAAGATAACTACAAAAACAGAAACAGATGGCATCGGCAGACCAAATAAAGGAGAACTATTTTGTTCAGTTCAATTTTTAAGACTTCAGAAAATCTATTAATAGGGCACATCCTTGCAAATGCCATATTGTAAACTGGGATCTTTAAAATGTGAAAAGGTGAAAGTGGTCTAGAGGATAAGCCCCAAATTCAAGGTTGTGAGTTCAAGACCTCCAAGATACTTTCTCTTAACCTCAGGAAAAGGATGTTCATACTTGTTTCTTCTTAGGCAACAGACTTAAGAGTGATTTTGTAAGCTTCTAGCTTGCATAGCAATCTGATAAGGTATAAAATAAGATACTAGCTGACTTGCAAACAGTTTTTCCATTTGTGTTGATTTATTTTTCAGTCTGTTGGAATGTTTATTAGAAGTGATGAGCATTGCTTACTGCAACCAATATTTATTTTCTTTATTAAGTTGAATTTAACGAACACATAACATGACTTGTGATTTTATAGAAGCATGTTTATTTCGTTGATTGTATGAGTTTATTTTCTCAAATGATGTAATAAAAGTTATTCTGAATGACTGTCCTTTTTTGTTTGAAGAAAATGTGTTGAGGTTTTGGCATAGCATAGTGTCATCATCATCATCATCATTGTTGTGTACAAATAAAACATTCAAACAATGTATTAAAAACCAAACTGTCAAGCCAAGTACTCAAAGAGGCACAAGGATATTGCTAAAGAGACCGGTAATACAATTAGACAAATACAATGTAAAGAAAGATCTATAATTCTGACACATGGTACTGCTTTAAATAGTCCTCTCATTGTGTGTTTATGGTTAAAGTGGAGACATAAGTATATTTTGTAATGAAGACTTAAATTTGTATGGCAACTTAAAGCCATATATGGGGATTAAGCGCCAGAAATATTGTGAAGTCTCCTAAAAGACTCAATGCACTTAAAAGGGCTTGGCACAGAAATGAAAGTAAAAAATGGGAGCAAAACCTGATTTATCATTAGTTTTACATTGGATTGCATACACATGGCTCTGTTATTACTTGACTAATATTAAAAATAAAATTAAGAGACATGTTGATCCAAACTGTAATTATTCTTGTTTGCATTTTATGGAGTTGGACATAAAAGAGTCATTTGGTGAAGAGTGATCTAAAGGCTAATTATTCAAAATAGATTAAGTATTATTAAAAAAAGTCTGGTATACATTGCTGAAAAGCTTAGTAGCCTGGCTAAATATTTGTTTAAGGCTTTTATTTACAAAAAATAATTCAGTTGAGTATCTTATCAGTTACTCTTTTGGTGTTGTTGTTTTTAATAAAAAATGACAATTTACTCAAAGATATTGAGACTAATAATTATAGATTTAGACAAGTATAATGTGTAAGGAAACTTCTAATGAGTGGGTTTTATACCACAGCCTAGGAAGGTAAAGTGAAGCATGATCTGCCTTGAACAAATACAATTTTAAGACAAGATCTGTCAAATTAGTGCACCGATCAATTGTAACCCCCACCCCCCCCCCCACCCCAGGTCCAGGGGAATACTGGGGTTAACCAGGGGAAATGGGCCGTGTTTTTACCTATCAGGTGGCCCTGCAGTGCTGGTTGAATGCAGTGGTTTTATCTTCGCTTAAAATATAGAGGGGAATGGACCTTACCTAGAGTCCCTGGGGTGTGGGGGCATTTGGCAGGGATTTTGCCATTGGATCGTCCGCGCAGGGTGGGGATTTTAACCGGGGTTGGCTGTACTGAAAGTCAAAGTCCCCACTATTCCCCAGACCTGGGGAGGCCGTGGTTACAATTGTCTGGTGCATATCCACATGAACGTTGTATTGGTACTCTAACAATTGAGCTTACTGCGTGGATAGTCACCGCCCCACCTCAACCCCACAGAACTGTTTACACAAACAAAATCTGCAGCCCAAACCCAATAATGCTGAAGTAAAGGCATGCATAGATTTCAGCTGATAAAGCTGACTTGGTGCCAAGCTCACACCCATCCTACCACAATCCACAAAAGTCTGCACAATGCAATCAATGATTTTACAGAATAGTAATGTTGTTTTAATGGCAAGGCATGGTGTGAAAAATAACACGGCAAAGTATGACTTAAAACTTACGTTTCATAGGGTATTCCTATAACTGTTGAGAAAATGTTGACATTTAGTCCATGCATGCATTTAATCCGATGTAATGATTCATGCATGCCATGAACCGTATGATTATTTCAATGACTGTCAAGTACATTTTCTGTGTGCTCACGATTTTACTAAGGAAATAGAGTGCTTCAACTATAAGAAAACATCTAAATATTCATAAAACGAACATTTTTTGAGGTTACAATAAATATTTTCTCTTAAACATGCACATTTAATTTAACACAATCCATTTCCTTGTTGTTACAATGGGCCTTCTTTACGCGGATTGAAAACGGTGTTAATCGCCGGCAACCGCATCGCACTTTCGTATATCCTTACTACTATTTACGAGGTCTATCTCGAAGCTTGCCGGTGATGGCCGAGTTGTTACGATTGACTTCGAGCCACATTGTTTATACCGGAAGCCGCCATTTTGATTGAATTTATTGAAACCCATGCTAAACCGATCGATATACAGTATAAAAACACTACGCATCGGTAACTTCCCTTTACAAAAACAGGAAAACTAAGGTAGAAAAATTATATTTGATTATTTCAAGCCTTTTAATAAATTATTACCTGAAAAAAATCTGCTTGGCGATCAAAATGGAGGTGCGGGCGCACAAAAAAAATAAAAATATTTTTTTTATATTTTCAAAAAAATAGGAGCGGTAAATCCGCGGAACGAAATATCAATTTGGTGTGGCCTTAGTGAGTTTATTGTACATCAACTCGATTTACCAATAGAATACAACTATATATTTTTTATTATTAAATACACTTTTAACAACCTCTTTTTTATCCTCTTAATGCTATCATCAATTTCAGTTCAAAATGGCAGACATGCTGGGAAAGAACGCTATAGGTGTGAATTACACATGTAGGAGAGGCATCATCCAAAGAGACACAATTACAGAGAGGATAAAAAATAACGCAGTACTCTTGCAAGTGTTATGAGAAGTAAGAAACTGATCTAGAATATTCATCTTTTATTTTGGGTAAAATGATGAGGCACGCCATTAAAATTTGCTGTGTTTACATTGTTGTAGCAAGATTGCTGTGTAAGGTTTTAGCTTCGTTTACTCTGTTAGATGATTTCGTGAATAATATGTGATTACGAATTCCTGTGAAAACCATTTTCAAATAAACGTTGAATATTAGTGTCTGTCTTATCATAACAACTCAAGCCAATTTGAGTATGAACAAACTCGTTTAAGAAGAAACTACATCGTTTATTATGTTTAGTAACATACGTTCTTAATAAATATAACGTATTATAAAATTGAAGTGATATATATTACTATTGACGGTATCCTATCTTTATTATGAGAAAAATATATGTAAGAAAAAACAAGCACATTTAATGACACATGTTTATGTAAAACATATTATTTGTTTTATGTGTATATGACGAAATACAAGGGGACGTTGACAGTTAAGTATTCCATTGAACATCAATACAAAGAGTATTAGTACCAAATACCAGCAAGCATATAATTATTAGAACAAAGCAAAAGCGGTGAAAATGAATTTACAATGTTCAAGTTTTAAACAATAATTTCAACAGTTAAATGTAATACAGTGAGTTCGAATGATTCGTAACTGAATACAGTGTGATTTTTTTGAATTTGAAATTTGCACATATTATAATAAGATCTATTCAAAGTATGCATACAAAAAAAAGAAAATTGTTATGATACAAAATCTGTTTATATCCAACAAATGATACAAATAACAATCGTCATCATGGAAGTTGGTGAAAATTAGGAGCATACTACTAGGTCCGGACTTCATAATTCACTTAAATGCATTTTTCACCTTAAAAGTGGACACCACTAGTTGCAGGAGACTTCTATGCTGTAAATTAAAGATATTAACCATGAATGAAGGTTCACAATATAAAATCATGCTGATTTATTTAAGTGAAATATTTTACATTTTTGAATCAGTGAAAAGTTAAAGACACTATCCATATTAATTATATTAATTCAAAATTAATAAAAAAAAGTTCCATGTTATTGTTTGTGATTTTTGTGCTTTTGTGTTCTATGTCTTTGGCGTTTACCCTGTCCCATTAAAAGGGGTTTATGTTTAAACTTTTGGCTACTGAGCTTGTTTCTGTAGTTTTTCACATAAATAATGTATTGTTTTCACGAGATATTTTAATACAGACATCATTTTCATCTTAAACAAGCGTCATGGTATATAAAGCAATTACTCTTTATTCGGTGCTCAAAGTCATTTCTAAAACATATCGTTGAAACGAATAGAAAACAATGTTAATACGTTCTTCACCCCTAACAATGAACCAGGAAACCTGACTTTACTGCAAGATTCAGCTATTATTAGGGAATCAACCAAATACACAACAGTAGAAAATCCTTTCTTTGTCATCATAGCGCGCACGGATTGAGTGATTTTATTAAAAATAAGGAGACATTTACTACCACCAAATGGTAGCCTTTGATCAACCAGAAACGTGTAATGAGTATCCCCTCGAAATTTCCATTTTAAGCCTGTTGCTTTTATGTTTGATGGGTGAACTTCTACTGATCTATTAGCACCAGCAAGGTCAATGTTTGCCATGAAACAATGGTATGTCATTATGTCTACCACATCTTGGATCGGTTGATATTGAAAGTGGTTTGTACTGGCGGCGTCATTAAGGGAGGAACCTGCCGGTCGAGAACAATCATGTTTTATTCTTCCTTTTTGGGAATCTTTCTTTGGGATAGCTCCAAGCGCCGACACGATTATTGGCTTTTCGTGTACAACTCTATAGCGCCCATTATTGATTTCGTATCACATTTGGGATTCGGTACGCGCGCATTTGGGCGGTTGTCGCAGACTTGTAATTGTCTACATTAACCGATTTTTTAATTTTATCCATATCCAAACTTTAAATCAATCTTTAATTCCTGAGAGAATGCATTCGCGGTCTGTAAAATCCACTGGAATGTTCCGTTCCCTTGCCTCAATGTTCAAACCTGTGGAGTATCGTAATTTCTTTCCCGAGGTGTTTTTCCCGAGTGCGTTTTGGGCGGTTGATGCCGTGGTATAGTGTCGCACATGGCGATAACATCAGTTCGGACCAAATGGGCATGTTCCTTTGGCCTTAAATAGCTTGCAATCATGTTTCTGTTTTCTCTGATTTTGCGTTGAAACTACGTCCGCGTTCTGCCTGACGCGTTTCGGTACCAATATTTACAGCATCATGTGGGATGAAAATGTCCCCCTCTGGAACCCGTTCTCTTGCCGCAACATGTCTCGTGTTATGCGAAGTGTTAAGATCATACGGACACGGCACTAGAAATTATACACATTAACAACAAAACACATTAAACATTTTTTTATAACTTTGTTTGTGTTGTACGTTGCTTTAACATAAGATTCACATTTAACAAAACTAAGTTTACACTCAATAATTAGTAAAGAATGAACTACTGCGTGGTTTGAAGACACCTTGGGTGGAGAAGATTTTCTTGATTGCATATATGTTTCTTAAGGTCTTGGCAATTGACCAAATTCTTAGCCTTTAAAGCATCTATGTTCACACAGTAATATGAAATATCGCCATAAATGTTTTCATTGGGTTCATATATATTCGCCATCTTAGTTGAAATGAAAGTCCTGCCATATTTCATAATATTTTACAAATCTTGTCTTATTTATTGATATTATTTATGGGGCTTATATAATTTTATACTACACATGATTCGGCTGTGTTCGAAAAAGTTAGCGCCGTAGCCACATTAAGGCACAACGAGGCAGCTACCTCGGTTAAAATTTGGAGAGCAAATAGATAAAAATAAGAAATACAATGAAAACTAATAAGGTCGATATCTGAATGCGTGAAACGACTACAATGTTTCATTTAATAATGAAAAATGCCGAAGCAACATACACTGAGGCAGCTTCTTTGCTGTCATTTAGCACTGCCGGGACACTGTATAATGTATCAAACCCTACAGCAATACCCTTTTGCTCGCGCATCGAGGGCACGCTCTATGTATAGAATGGCACTCCGTATTATTCAATTGATTCCGCATGAATTTAAAATATTTTATATTAATAATAGCATATACAATATATTCAAAATAACCGAATAATTGCATGTTCCATTTTATACATGCTTAAATCTCGGCTACATGTAGGAAAATATATAATTTCTTTAGCTGAAATGAAAAGCTCCGGTTGCTAAGTGTAGAGCATGGTTGTTTAATACGCGGGTAACCGCAAACACAGACATGTCCACGTGGACATAATTTAAGTTATTATAAAACTTCCAGCAGGAGGAATTCCTCTCAGAGGAAGATGGCTTAAGTCCGAAACCACGAGAACGGAAACAATAACTTCTATAAGATCTGGATAAGCAAATATGATGAAAAACTTTATTTCACAACTCCGCAAAATACACATACCATGTAAAAGCGCAGTGTCTGACCTTTGAGCCGACTCACCACAGTATGAGGAGGAAACGAATATGTCATATTTCAGTAGACTTAAAAGGGACATACTCTCCCTTATCTCTCGGTTACAAGATGGTTATCAAGAAAGGATTCCATTAGCACTCTGTCCATTATGAACATATATTCATCGCATAAAAGATACTTCTAATGAACCTGATGCGGCAAGTTATTTGAAGTAAATGGAAAACGGTATATAATTTTATTTATACGACTATTTTACATGGATTTATGACAGGTCAGTTATAAAAGCTATACAAATAAATATATTGCCAAGGAAACCAGACAAAATCAAAGGGATAATGACGGTGAAAATACATCAGTGATGGACCATTATTAGCTCAATCACTTTTATCCATTTTAAGACCACGTAATACAGCACTTTCTTTACTCGTTCACCTGAACAATTGGAAGACGGTAGAGGTGGATTATTTGTTACCTGGAAATCATGACCATCTTCCGTTAAGCTTTGAATACAAAATCAAACAAACATTTCCAAACGAACTTCCTATGATAAGCAATTTTGAGAGCACTGTTTTACGATGGAAACACTCGTGCGTCAATTGAAGGATTTTAAATGTGTGGCGTGAACGACTTCCCCACCATTGATGTAATTTGTAAGTTAATTTTGAGATTAACTGTGGGTTCTTGTTCGTGCGAACGCAGTTTTGGCGCGTTCAAAAGACTCAAAAAAATGGAAACCACCAACCATGTTAGACTCTTGTCTAAATCGTTTGGCTTCGATATTTAAAAAAAACATTCCAAGTGACTGCACGTATACTCTGCGATTGCGATTCCGGAAACCGAAGTGTTTGTTTTTTTGCTTTTGATTCGGAAAACAAAATAAAATGTTATGTATAATTATGGTGAATCTTGTTTGCGAAGTGTCGTAAATGGCAAACGAAAAGAGGTCGTAGAAATAATAGGAGGGAGCACTCTCCCGGACCCCCCTGGACTGCCTCAGTTTAAATGTGCCTCTGGCTAGGGAACTGAACAGAAATACAATTTAATCTAAACGATGACCTTTGCACAATGTTAAAGGGCCACCTTTCTCCAAAGTCGCTTATGTAACAGCATTCGTTGATGAACCTATTTCGGAATGTGTTGACCCACTACCAATGTTTTTAGTGCCGTCACAATAAGATTAAAACTAAATGACCGCCACAGATGGAGAACAATTTCGCAATGTGTCTACTACTAATCAATACTTTATAACCGATCTTCAAACTTTGAATAAAATAACGCATTCTTAAGTTTCCTAAGGCTAACGTGGCACTACCAAAGTGGTTCAAGTTGCTGCATTGCGTGGCCGATGTTCTCTATATACTGTATTGTAGCAAATTACGAAATGTTGTACAAATAATGATGGTTTACTCGGCTAGAAGGTTATTGTTTCTATGGCATATATGGGAAATCACTATTCTTGAGGAAATGTTAAAACAGCAAATCATTACTGCTCAATAGTCTTTATGATGTGATAAGATATGGCGTTTGTAAAAGTTTACTGACATACCGATAAAAATACCTACCGATGTTTTTTTGCGATTTTTATTAATAATACACATTCAAATGAAGATATTTAAAACCTTGTAACTTCAGCCATCTTATCTTGATTTTTATGTCCTATTGTCGTATTACAAGCATCAATATCCAGTGAAACGTCATTAATGGTGTCATTGTTGAGTTCAATTGCTTCTAATTGAATGCGTGATTCACCAGTGGATAAATTATGAAGACTCCTGTCGTTTGCCATTTGTAAATCAGTCATAGTATGGCTTTCTCCATATGTATGCCCGTCAGAGGCATTTTCTATGTTTTGCAAGCATGGTCCGTTGTAAGTTTCATTGTCTGAAGCGCGTGTGTCTTGGTTGCTGTCCCGGTGACTGGAGAGTGACCACCGTGAAATGCGACGTTTAAACGTTAATAATTGAGACATTATTGACGGTCGCGTGTTCAGAATTCTGGCTTGTGCTGACGACCGACCCAACAGCAGTTCAGTGTTGATCTCAAACTGTGTTCTTCTTCGCTCTGTTCTCCCTAATAGATGACGTTGTACAGGTCTGCATGAATGATCACGCCCTGGAATAGATCGTCACCTAAATTTAAGTGATAAACAATAAGAACGAATTTTGTAATGAATTGTAGTTTACTGAAGAGTTTGAATGTTTCTTTCCAGGTGCATGTATTCAAGATCGTTATTCTGTTACTCAAATTGACAACTCTGTGCTTATAAGACATTTTGTACGAGTCAATTGAATTTGTTAAAGACAACGTAGAGAAGCCTTTTTAATTTGCGATTATTCTTTATTCTTGAATTAGGATAATTTATGTATTAACCAAAGAAATATGTTGTTAATGAACCGACAATCATTTGATAAGTATTAATTATCACTGATTTAGATAGAGTATGTGTATATCAATTTCTTTCTACAATTGGGTGAGCTCAAATGAGGAACTAATTTAAACTTGTGTCTGTGTTTTGGGCTCCGACTCAAATATCATACAAAGAAAGCATACGCAACGGTAAGTAATTAACCGCATACATGTCCAACTCAGTATCGTTGAGCCTCAAGAAATTGAGCTGACCAAAATGCATTCAACGTCCATGTATTGTTTCCTTTAAACAACGTTAAAATTTTACACTACAATAGAGGGTAAACATCGAGGCCAGCAGTCAACAAGCTTATTCAAAGGCACAGGGACGTAAGCTTGAATTGGCAACTACAATCATAATGTAATAAACTTACCCATCACAAGAGCTGCTGGATTGACCTCGATGTGGTTATTATCTGCAGTGTTTTGTTCTATGGCGTCCTGTGTTTCTCCTCTCACGTGACCATTTCTGATTGACTCTGCAAACTCAGGAGCGTACGATTATGTCTTCGTCTTTCTGTCGTATACAAAATTTCCTGAAACCACACACATCCGATTAGACCAAAGCAAGTAAAACGTATAAACGTTCGTATTACTCAATTTACATTGAAATAGAGGTACATACTGACTTAATCTGACTTTAGAGAAACGTTTTTACCCAGTAAAGCATACCAACATATCTGCAGTATGTTGCACAGGCATTACTAAAACATGCACGACTGACTATCCGAAAAAGTAAAAAAAAGTTATTTTCTTTATCTAAATATTAATATGAAAAACTACAGAAACAAGCACAGAAGTCGAATGTTTAAACATAAACCCCGTTTAATGGCACAGGGTCAAGGCCAAAGACATATAACACAAAAACAAACAATCCAGAAACATGGAACAACAGCACACATCTCCACAACTACACAGGGCATATATACTATATAAACATTAAGGGGTGTTTAATCTAAATTAACTGGGGGTTTAAACTAGTTTGTTTGCACAGCCTCACTTTTATTCCAATAATCCCGAATCAAATAAAAGCGTAAATGGTGAATCTTATCAAAGTATGCGTTAACTAGAGGAAACTTAAAAATAAACCAAATAATAATAAATTTATATGTAAACCCTAAGTACTTCTATGACCCGGGATCCTGACTATATCTGCAGACGAAGGAATATAATTCAGAGTACTAATGCAAAGATATTTTTAAAGATATGATGCAGTTATTGTTTGAAACTATAAAAAATCCACACAACCAGTCTGCCTTAGTAAATAAAAGGTTAGAAACTGTGTAGTCATACAGTTTCATGATAAAAAGCATCATTGTTCTATAACTGGGAACAAACAAAGAACACATTCGTAAAAAAACAAACACACACATTGCTGCTTTTTTGCTTAAATCTTTTTCCAGATGGTTTCCCTAAGAATAATTGAAACAAGTGACGTCACACGCTGATAATACGAATCTGCCAATTTTTTGTTATATCAAAGGACTGAAAGCTTAGTTATGTGAGAATGCTATATTTAACTATATATTTTTTATGAGGAACTCATCATCCAGAAGGCAAATACTCTTCAAAGTATTTCCATTATATATACGGTTTAAATAAGATCCAAGCAATTCATTGAGTCTATCTGTCAAACTAGATGCTGGAAACATTTGAATTTTACAATTTTTATTTTAAAACAAAACACCACAGAAATCGGTATGAGCAATACTGTAAGCAATCGGTATGAGCAATACTGTAAGCAATCGGTATGAGCAATACTGTAAGCAATCGGTATGAGCAATACTGTAAGCAATCGGTATGAGCAATACTGTAAGCAATCGGTATGAGCAATACTGTAAGCAATCGGTATGAGCAATACTGTAAGCAATCGGCATGAGCAATACTGCAAGCAGCAATCAGCGATTCAAGACTATCATTATACTTTGAAATAATATTATAATGACCAAAATTTTGACAAAGTGTTCGTAATTAAGTCAGGTGTCCACTAAGGAATCTTGTTCTATACCTATTATAAATAAATAACAAAGCTATTTCAGATGTTCTTGTACCGTGTTTTACCTATGCCATGTTCGATGATGTCAGCTCCAATAATCTCTTCTTCCAGTATGCCATGTTCGATGATGTCAGCTCCAATAATCTCTTCTTCCAGCGATACCCGCAGTCCCAGAGTGACATCTATAAGCTTAAGACAGATGAAGGACACAACCACTGTCCAAATGATTATTGCCACCACTGCAAAACTTTGTATCCCCAGCTGGTACAGGCCGCCACCCTGAAATAGTCATTGTTGAATTATAAGGGTTATACAAAATATAGTCTTGAAACTCGCATAAACGTAACGTATAACGATATATTCAGATTGACATACAGTAAAACATGTTCTTATACAGCACACACATAGAAGAGCCCGGTGGAGGCTTTGTGTAAATAGAGCGCGTTGAGGAGTTTATCCTTCCGGAGAAAGAGCCCCGCTACCAGCATTCCCCACACACCGGAGACAGCGTGCGTCACGACACACCCTGCAAGAGTTGGTTACACAAGGAGAAGAATTGTATATATAGTTTGCATAGCTTCCTTTTTCCAGATTGTGGGCATGAAACCGGACACCTTCCCATCTGCTGGAAGCATCAACTATCACCACTTTAAAATTGGTAACACGATGATTTTACAATTTCGATTCTGATCAATACATGTTTTTCTTTAATTACTCAAGTGTTAACGTATTATGATTATTTTAACAAATTAAGTAGCGTGTCCGAAAACAATACTTGGCACAACGTAGACCATCTTTATGAACATGTCAGTCAAGACATTTTTGAAACATTGGCATTGATAAAAATGATTCTAACTAAATAATGCCTTCAACATCCGCGCTATGAACTAGGCTACATTTAAAGCAGTCTGGGTTCAATATGTGTTTGGTTGGTGGCCACAAATCAGACAAAGTAGGATAATTAGGGTACTCATGTGTCCTCAATAAAGGAACGTAACACGGGCAAGAATAGTATATCTAGTTATACAAGGTGGTTTCTTGATAGTTGCAAAGAAACAAGTTTTAACTAAACATTACTAATTTCATTCTTGTTTATATGTGCGTAAAAGTAATGTTGGAAAGCACTCATAAACAAAAAATGTTTCGTTTTAAAAGTAATGGTAATACACATTTGCGTCAAAATGAACGTCATTAGCGAGATAGATTTAATATATATGCGGAGACACATGATTGATAATACCATCGATTCAAACGAACACGACTGCACCGTGACATTCTTGCTGTTCCGAGGCGGTGATCACCAACATTTATTCATCATTGTATGCCTGTGTGGTCTGTCTATGTGTTTTTACGTGCTGTGTTTCATGTTTCTTGTGCCTTATGATTGTGCCTTTAAGCAACGTCTTTGTTAAGTTTGTGGCTGCTCAGATTGTCCATGTAGTTGTCATTGTATTATTACTATGATAAACTATCTGTTTGAGTACTTTTAACGAGCATGTACTACTGCAGGTGCTCTTTAGGATCTGAACCTAATCGATATTTAAGTGGTATTAAATACCAGAGTTCAAATGCTGTTCAAGCTTACCAACAGGGTCGTCTATTTTGAGCTTGTCTAGCAACGCCACTCCCGCATTGGAAACCAACGAACCAACAAATCCAATAATGAGTCCTTCCCAAGGTTGAACTACGGCACACACAGCTGAAGTTCAAATTAAACACTAAATTGTAAATACGTCGTTACTGAAATGGTTCAACAGAAACTACACAACCTTAAATAAACAAAGGGCTATAGTGGCCATAAATCGCTTACCTGTGTAAAAGCGTTTTACCTTTGCAATCAATTAATATGCTTGATATTTGTTCTCAAAGTTGTACATACTATCCAAATTTCAAAACTGTAGCTTCAAAAATAAGAAAGGTCAAAAAGGTACAATAAAGGTAACCCAAGCACAGCATTGATATTTGTTTTCAAAACTGTACACATGGTCAAAATGTTTTTGCTGCACCTTAAAAACTCAGAGTAGGTCAAAAAGTCACAGTCAATGTCAACCGAGGACAATATTGATATTTATTTTCAAAACTCTACACTTGGTCCAAATTTCATTGCTGTAGATTCAAAAAGAAAGTAGGCTAACAGGTCACATTCAAGGTCATCCAACCACAACATTGTTATTTATTTACAGAATTGTAAACATGGTTAAAATTTCATCGCTACAGTTTCAAAAATAAAACAGTAGGTCAAAAATGGTGTGTCGGATTTGATCAAAGGGGCGGTATTTGCACAATCTTGGTAGAGGACCACCATATGATGCTCGTAACAAATTATTAAAGGTCTGGGCCGAGCGGTATGAGATGAGAAGTCCACAGAAAACCTCATGGCATAGCGAATTTTGACCCCAGAGGCATAATTTGATTTTCGCAAGCAATAGTGTAAGACACAGGAACGTCGGACAGCGCAACATCCAATAAAATTTATAACTGCAATAAACAGAATGTCTCAACACGACATAGCTTCTAATCTATGCATGAGAGTTACATGCTTGTTAATATCAGGTGTATTCACTAACCACATGCATGAGAGTTACATGCTTGTTAATATCAGGTGTATTCACTAACCACATAAAATATAAGATTGTAAATTACAATGGTCTACATGTAGTTCAACGGAAAAGTCTGATTATTAAATTTATCATTCTTCTAGATAATAAAGAGATATAAAAAAAATCTAACCTATAAATAAAGAACAATTATTACCTTAGAAGTGACCAATTTGAAGAATTAATAAAATATGACATATAATCACTTGTAACTAAAAATAGATAACTAAAAATAGACAAAGTACTCTTCAACAGAAAGGGATACCGTATTGCTGCCATTGCTCCAAGAGTAAACTTTACATAACTATCAAGATTTTAACAAAATGCATTTATAGTGAACTTGTTACCCACAAGGTGAGGCCAATTTTGACCCTAGGGGCATAATTTGTACAAACTTGGTAGACAACTACTAGACCATGTTATATACCAAATATTTAAGCTCTAGGTCGCATGATTTTTGTCAAGAAAAGTTTTGTAGTTTTCCCTTAATGTTGTCATGACAACCAGAGTTCTGCATGGAATTCATTTCTTTGAACTATTTTGAAAGAGCACCGACCAAGGATCATTCCTGTAAAGTTTCATTAAGATTGTCCAAGTGGTTTAGGAGAAGATGACATTTATAATCAATTGTTGACGCTTGACGACAGACGACGGACAGACGACGGACGACAGTCGCCAGACATAGACTGATCACAATAGCTCACCTTGAGCATTTTGTGCTCTGGTAAGCTAAAAACAAAACAAAATAAAACTAGAGTTGTCACAGGAGTGACGAATACCCCCAAATTCCGCCTGGACACAGGAATGGCAAACCATTCCTTTGAAAAGAGGCCTTAACTCCAAGGTTACTGCACACTGCATCTTCTTTTATCATGCATGTATTGTTTCATTTAAATCTGTTGAGTAATTTAGATGTTACACTGCTGACAAGAAAAACTAGCTGATGCTCTAGCTGATCTCTTCTGGAATAAGTCATCTAGAGCATTCACGACCTTTTTTTCCAACACGATCATCATCAAATTTTACAAGTACATATTTGGGCTTGAATGCATCCTTGTCCACCTGGGAATAAATCCCGGGACTGTTCCTGTAGCCGAATTAACAAGTTCATTTGACAGGTCAATATTTGTAGTAAGCACTACTGTGGCAAATATGCCATACTTAAGTTCTGCTGGTATTCCACTGGCATCTGGTTCAAATGAAGCATGCTGGATTTGTTTTGTTTGTTCATCTTTCCAAGTGTCAATTACATTTAAGGTAAATATTTGCTCATTTAGTTTCTGAAGGATCTATCGAACTTGACCTGTATCTTCTGATGTTACACCTGTGTACCAAAAAATGTTCAAATCTGTCAAGCCTTTCATGAGTTATCGTCCGGAAACCATTTTTCTATTTTTAGTAACAGTGACCTTGACCCCACCAGCCCTAATATCATACTTGATCTGTATCTTCTGATGTTACACCTGTGTACCAAAAATTGTTCAAATCCGTTTAGCCTTTCATGAGTTATCGTCCGGAAACCGTTTTTCTTTTTTTAGTAACAGTGACCTTGACCTTGGCCCCACCAGCCCCAATATCGAACTTGACCTGTATCTTCTGATGTTACACCTGTGTACCAAAATTTTTTCAAATCTGTCAAGCCTTTCATAAGTTATCGTCCGGAAACCGTTTTTCTATTTTTAGTAACAGTGACCTTGACCTTGGCCCCACCAGCCTCAATATCGAACTTGACCTGTATCTTCTGATGGTACACCTGTGTACCAATTTTTTTCAAATCTGTCAAGCCTTTCATGAGTTATCGTCCGGAAACCGTTTTTCTATTTTTAGTAACAGTGACCTTGACCTTGGCCCCACCAACCCCAATATCGAACTTGACCTGTATCTTCTGATGTTACACCTGTGTACCAAAAATTGATGTTACACCTGTGTACCAAAATTATTTCAAATCTATCAAGACTTTCATGAGTTATCGTCCGGAAACCGTTTTTCTATTTTTAGTAACAGTGACCTTGACCTTGGCCCCACCAGCCCCAATATCGAACTTGACCTGTATCTTCCGATGTTACACCTGTGTACCAAAAATTTTCAAATCTGTCTAGCCTTTCATGAGTTTTCGTCCGGAAACCATGAAAACCGACAGACCGACCGACAAACAGACCGACCGACAGACAGACCGACCGACAAGCTCACTCCTATATACCCCCTCAAACTTCGTTTGTGGGGGTATAAAAATTAATTTCATACATATTTAGTAATTCAGAAATAGGAAATCGCATGTTCTCTTTCACCTTAGTACTGGAGTTTTTCAAGTGTATCTGGTATTAGGAACATCGTGTAAAGTAGTTATATTGCTTCAATGAGCAATTGGCAATCGAGATAAATACGGCTTGAACTCCGTAATTTTACGAAGCAAAAAATTATTATGTTCCCTTGAAGGCTTAATTAATAGCCAGTTAGTTACTTGAAATAAACCTCATTTATAAAATACTATCATTATTGAGAAATGCTGCAATTATCTAGTTCATTGTAATTAAACAAAGAGATTAAGGGCATATTCTAAAATTTCATCAACTTATAAAATGATCGTTATTAATCCTTCGAGCACAACTATAAGCATAGAATATTTAAGAATTCATTAACGTATCAACTACGGATATTGTATAAACTATTTATGATTCGAATAACATTTCTGAAAAGTTGTGAAACTGCTTAATGAAGTAAGCATGGTTAAGCTCGGAACTAACTGAGGCCGAAAGATGGGAATTTAAGTACTAAGTTTTCAAGAAAAAAACAACAACGCTTGTTTCAGACAGTGTTTACCTGTCACGGATACTAGAGAGCCAAGGAGACCATTAATCATGTACTTGACATCAAACTTCCGGTCCTTCATGATATAACTGAAAATTTTTTTTTTTTTAATTTAACGCTATTCCTGTATCGCTTTGGAGAATTTGAAAGAAATTGTGGTTCATTAATATAACGAATAACCTTGGACTTGCTACATAACCCATTCCATACTCATAGGATAGTTTATTTGACAAAAAGATTGTTTTTTGCATGCATTTTATAATTATACCTTACTTACTAGCTGTCCTTTTAAACAATTGCACGTACGCACGTTAAAATGTATACACCGTATACGATTTTCAAAGATAAAAAACTACCTGAGAAAAAATCCACCAACACCGCCGGCCACCGAGGAACAAAGAGTTGTTGCCGCAGACCTGCACATATACATTAACATCAAATTAAGTAAGCATTTTGTTGAAGTTATCAATGGAATTAAACAGATCGCGGTTACCTTTTAAAGCTGCACTCTCACAGATTGAACATTTGACAACTTATTTATTTTTTGTCTTGGAACGAGCCAATTTTTGCGAAAATCCATGGAAACTAGTTATATAAGACTGCTGACAAAATATTAGATCGCAGACTTTTATATAAAAGTTCAAAAATTGATGTTTTATGCATTTTTCTTAAACCGTTAGTAAACCATAAAACATTAATTTTCGAACGGAAATATGAAAATCTACGATCTGATTTTTTGTAAGCAATCTTATATCATTGATTTGCAGATAAATACGCAAAAATTTGCTCTTTCCAAGACAAAAAATAAAAAAGTTGTAAAAATGGCATATCTGTAAGAGTGCAGCTTTAAACGTGAAATAGATGATGATGATGATGATGATGATGATGGTCCTGTATTTAAATTAAGTAGGTACAGCTGAAAGAGTCTCAAATTATGTTAACAATTGCAGATCATAAGTGCATACGTTGAATTTTTATAGCGGTTATGATGTTAAAGAAAACACTGATAACGTTAACAACATTGTTCACTTTAAAAATAAATCTTAACGACCGGTAACCTAACCAGCAGCCAAACATCAACTGTGATCTAGTTAAAAACAACGCTGATCAAAACCTAAAAGGCATAACATAAGCTAGACGCATTACAATATTTATGCGAAAAGCTACAGAAACAAGCTTTGTAGCAAAAAGTTTAAACATAAACCCGGTTTAATGGCACTACAACACACAAAAAATACATAAATAGTAAACTCCGTTTTCAATTAATTTGTTGGTTGCCGCTTTGAGGCGGTCAGTGAATAAACGAGTTCACTAGGGGTTCAACCGGTTTACGGAGCTCAGTCGTATAATAATATTGGAGTATTGACGGTTATATCAACGCAACGATATTCTTTTGATGTTTGTGGCAGGGGTATTCGGGGTTAATGTGTAAACTTTCGACTACTTGAATTGTTTCTATAGTATTTCACATACATTTTGGGAAAAGTGAAAGGATGTTTACACCTCGAAAGAACTGCAAGCACAAGTTAAGCCATTCCATTACGGTAACCCAAACATCAACTGATAAATGGAATCATACAGTGTGTATGAAATGTGTCTGCTGAATTATATGCGTTTATTTGTCCTTTTAACCATTCTCAAAGATCACCGCAAAGTGTTCTCGCTTAAGTTTCAATTGCTTTGCGATTCGAATAAAACAAAAAGACAACCATTTAGTCTAACGGTGTAATGAACCAGAAATTCCATTTTAGTTTTCTTAGATAAACTTCATTAAAATATCGCTAAATCCTCCGAAATGCCGTGGTAATCATTAAACAGAGTACTAGGCGTATTTCTAAAGTAGCACACTATTTCAGTACATAGATGAGGCTCTTATGTGAATTTTCAGTTTCTACTCTTGTTGGCTGTACAAAGAAATCATCACTAAAATAAAGGGCATTGCTTGTGCAGGCCATTTAATCAAAGACATAGTGCAAGGCAGTAAAATGTTAACTCTATTCAGAGGTTAGAGACACTGAATTATCATTACATTATCTTCATTCCCAGCTTTGTTCAGTAAACGTAAAATACGTATCTGCATTTCAGGGAATGTATTTTGGGCCCTGCCTTGGCCCATGAACATCTGTCCTGTAATGTTTTATAAATGCGAATATGTACATAATTGAAGTCAAACACCATACAAATTCGTAACTCGAGTGAACTATTTGGTTTATTAAGATATGTGCATACTGACCTGGCGGCTAGTTTCCATTTTAAACCGGAAATACCAAATGTGCTTCCGCAGTTGAATCCATGCCAACCCCACCTAGAATGATTGGTAAATATAAGGGTATGTTTTATTACTTTTTGTAAATGCGTGATTCTTTTTGATCGATAAGACTTCTGTTTAAATAAAGAAACTTACAAAAACACATTTTTACCGCTTTTTATGGACATATGACCCCAGTCAGCTCTTGGTTTCACTGACGGTTCCAAGGCCATATCCTCAATTTCTAATAAGTTTATTTATATATCTATTTTGTTGCCCTTGTGGTTTGTCTGTTTTGAACGTGTCTCTTGTTTTGTGTATAGTTTAACTAGTGCCTTTAAACATGAATACAAAAATAATATTTGTATGTTTTGGTTTATCAATGTAGTTTGCATTTGTGTTTTGTTAAAATATATCAAATATTGGATCCACGATTCCCGTACAAGTAAAGAGACATTGTCGCTTGTCCAGAATTAATGCTTTTTACAAGTAAAGAAGAGCGGGTAAAGAGGCCTCTTGGCGTCTTCTGTGTTACCCTTCTCCCCGATAGTACAAACCTGTCGACAGAAATGATGGTTTTGTTCTAAATTATGCTGGTTTTAACCAAACAACACAAGTTTACATTCAAAGGTAGACAACCATCATTTCAATCATGGCATAATTGAAACATTTGTTTGTATGTTACATAACACTCATCAAGACAATCTGTTAAAAAAACCTCTTAAATAAGTATCTCGTACCTCAAATCAAAATTTTACATCATTCCGTCCATGAAATAAAAAAATATCCATGTAAAAGGTATAAGTATTATATCTAAAATGATTTTTTTTTATTGGAATCGAATGTCGAACGCTAAAAAATGCTTGAAAAACAATATTAGGAATTGTCTCTACAGCAACCATCAATATTTGCAGCAGACGCCCTTTTGACATCAAAAGATCCAGCACCATACTTATAATATCATAGTCTTAACAGCATCGACCATCAAAATGTACTATTCATCCGAACCATGCTGCTTTGAAATTATTCACCGCCGCACGATGCAGCTTTAAAGTAGATAATCCGCCGCTGAAAAAAAAGCTGTCGTCTGAAGATTTTCAAGCTGTTTCCCATTCGTTTTTTTTTTATACTTTTAAATAAAAAAAGAAAGAAAAACGAAAAACAAAGGCAATGTCAGCAAGTCCCAGTTCTGAGTACTAATATCCAGGAATTTATAAAACACTTTAAGATACAACAGTTTAAAAGGCTTTGGTTGTCTTTGTGTTTTATGTTTTATATATTATTCAGCAAAAAAAACAAATTATTATATAAGGGGACTGAACATTCATTAAAGGTTAATATTCGTAGAAATATTGAATATACACAAACGCTTTTGTAAAAGACACATTTTGCTTGCATTTTCTTATTAGAATATCATAAACAAAACTTATACTGATTAAAGATATTGAAGGATCAACACAGGCAAGTCTCGTACGTCCATGTTTGAGATTTGCAAGCCGCTTTTTAAACCAGGCGTGAATTTATATAACTAACAAGGTAAGTTGTAATACCACGTACCATAGCATGAACATGCCAAGCACAGCGTTTGTCGGAGAGCTCATGGTCGGTGCTTTGTGCCGCTCCCCGTCGTAGCGCCTATGCCTGGGTTTCAACATGAGGGTAGCGACAAGCCCAGTGACCCCACCCACAATGTGTACAGGCCCCGCCCCCGCTATATCGACCACGCCCAGCATGTAGAGCCAGCCCTTGGATGACCAGACCCAGTGAGCAGGGATGCTGAACAGGACCGTGTTGATCATGGAGAAGACAATGTATGAAACTAGCTTGGTCCTTTCCGCCATAGCACCTAATCGGAGGTAAAATGAAGTCATTACTTTAAATAAGGTCATGTCAAAATATTATGCGTCCTCTGGCAGGCTGGTTTTGGGCCATCAAAAGAAACAGAAAAATAAATAACTTTTTAAAAATCATAATAAAGCTTAGCAAACTGCATTTGCATAGCTAATGTAATTATTATGTATAACTAACTTAAGTACTTTACTAACCAAAATAATAGTGTTATTAGGAAAGGTATAAGAAACCAAGTATATAGATTTTTTGATTTTTCGTGTTTCGTTGAATTGCCGTGTTGATTTTCCGAGCACCTGTTGTATATGTCTCAAAAAAGTTGGATCGAGGAAAATGTGTATGTGTTTGTTATCTTGACGTTTCTTTTCACCTGCCTTAAACAGTCTTTGAACTTGAAACACGACGTTAAACATTGATTCAATTTAATAAGGCCTTACTCGTGAATCAAATGCAATTATTTGGAAAAGCCCAATTATAAGCCAAAAACATACAGAGATCTTCTTTAATGACACAAGGATCGAAGCAGAAGCTCAACGGACAATCAACAGTAGGAGATAACAAATGCTTTACCAGCATATTTGAATATTGATTGCTTCAGATACCAAATTGTTTTATTGGAAAACATTGCTATGCAATTAAAATAACATTACAATAGACTAGTCTCATGACAACGCAATTAAAATTTGTCGTCCGTTCGTAACGAGTTTATAAATGAGTCTGAAATAAATTGACAGACAAGGTACCGGAAACGATGGTTGTTGCGGTGGTCGCAAACGAGGCTTGGAAGAAAAACTTGGAATATACGATACCGAGTTTCTCATCTTCAGCAGTCACAAAGAAATCTCCCCATCCGATGAAAGCGTTGCTGAACGAGGCGTTGCCAAAACTGAGTCCGTAACCGAAAATCCAGTATGTGAGACCTCCAAAAACGACGTCCACTGCATTTTTGACCATAATATTTAGCTCGTTTTTAACGCTTACTGTTCCACTTTCCAGGAGCCCAAAACCTTAGAGATAAAACACAACCTTTAAGAAATAAATAGATTGTTAACTTAATGTATCCTATATACACTTGTGTACACGTTGGATGCATGGCTACCCAATTATATTTTGATATCATTTAAAAATGTTTTATAATCTGGGATAGAATATGTAAAATATATATAAATGACAACACGCCCTTACACCCCTAAATAATTTACAAGGAGGTAATTCACTTCAGATTCTGTTGAATTATAGAACAAAAATACCAGCTGCAATTACTTTATGCTATACTTATTTCAGGTCATTTATTTTAAAAGTTCACAACCCTTCAAAAGATACTAACATTATATAGGGTAACCAGTCAGCAACATTTAACACTTTTGTAAATGATCGGAATAAAATAGGAATAACATGACAGGCTAGTTATTCAATCATAAATGTTAAATAAGTATTGATAGTCATTTTTGGGTGGCCATTTATATACGTATACACATATACTACAAATTAATCAGAAGAGGTCGAACAGTAATATGGGTTGCTATATGTAAAAAGGAGTCACCATATTTCGCAAAGGAAACAGTCATTTATTCAATAACCTCGTCAGCGATAAAAAGAGTCACCAAATTTGGTATAGTAAACCGTCATGTACTTAATAACCTCGTCAGCGATAAAAAGAGTCACCAAATATGGTATAGTAAACCGTCATTTACTTAATAACCTCGTCAGCGATAAAAAGAGTCACCAAATTTGGTATAGTAAACCGTCATTTACTTAATAACCTCGTCAGCGATAAAAGGAGTCACCATATTTTGTACAGGAATCCGTCATTTAATTAATAACCTCGTCAGCGATTAAAGGTGATTGAAAGGAAAAGTTCCTTTTTAGTTGTTTTTATTTTGCAATTAACGGTGCTTTATATGCGGGCAATTATAGCTGCTTTGAAATACGTTTAGAATTTAACTCAAATGGATTTTTACGAGAAGTGATTATTTTCTTAATGAACATCCAGAGTGCAAAAGTTTGGTTGAAGCCTTCCAAGCGTAAAAATTCATATTTTTAAGGTGCTATAGGTGCTTTTAGAGCAAAACAAGTTACGTTAACTGATTTTATTGGAGATTGGTTCTTACAGAATTGGCATTTTACAAGATGAGGAATGATTTTAAGTGCAAAATTGTTTGACACTATCTTATTTACAATGTATTGTGGCTTCGAGGTGATTTCTTCTGTTTTCAGTAAGACATTTACATTTTGTGTAATGTAATTAAGAACTGAATTTAAGCCATATGTATCACCAAGGAGCCACACTACTTCTATTGAAATGTCCTGAATCTTTTTCCGTTTTGTCTTCCCCACCCACTTTGTAAAGGTCTCTTTTCTGATCACTTGAAACTATTATCGCTGTTTCTCGATAACGATTGCAACAGGACTCATTTCCGATGACGTCAAATTATAAAGCAAAAATGGCACGAAACCATGTGTAAACTGAATTTTAAAGATAGATATTCAGCTTAAAGCTGCTTTTGGAGTTTCAGGACCCTTTTCGGCAGGGACCTACCAGTACACGCAGGCTCCTCTTAGGCAAATTGTTCAATTACTATCATTAGCTGAACGTAAAACACTTGAACATAAAGACGACACGCACACAACATATCCGAATTTCAATTAGTTTTTTTAAAACTTCTGTAAAAGTGATACCCTTTACATACGTGTATTTTTTGGAATATCGTTTTATATATGGCACTATTGGCCGGATTTAGACCGAGTTAAAGTTAGACGTTGCGGAAATTGACACTGAAATACATGCGTAACCGGAATGTCCAGCGATAATATATCGTTTAAATATGTTGTATGTATACCTGTAAACCAGATAGAATAAATGATTCCATTTCAAATTAAAGTTGTGTGTTTGTTTTTCTATTTAAATATAGATGAAGTAACCGTTGTTTTATTATTATTATTATATTAAAACGCCTGTGTTACGCTGTCTTGAGTTTATTGTTTTAATCTCTGGACATGTGTTTTAAAAGAAAAAAAATGTTAAAATGATTCTTGTTGACCTAACGGCCCTTTAATGACAATTAGTGTTCGTGTAATAAGTCGTAAATGTCTTGAATGTCCGGTAAGCGTTATGGATGATATGGAGAGTGCACAGTCAAGATAATAGTGGCGAAGTGTACACGATCAAATGTATGTTATGTTATATACGAAACGACGATATTGGAGTAAAAAAGCATTGATGGTGAAACTAATATTGATTAATTTAAATATCGGAAAAAGTGAGTAAAAACACATTAATTTCATTGGTCTTTGAACATGGCAATAGAAGCAGAACATGCAAAAGTAATGCCAGACTAGTATTGATATACTTTAGAATACACATATCATTAATATTTAAGCAATACAAATATCAGAATACATTCATCCGTATTCCACCTAAACCATCATGGCCGTATACAACACTGCTGACGTCACTTCATACACATATCATTGCGCGATGTTTGAATGACGTCACAGGCGAAGTAGTGCGTAGGTTAAATGTTATCAAAAGGTAAAAAAACAATTCTTCAATATGAGTATAACAAGAAGGGTATACATATACTAAATAAATAACGTCTCTCGAAATCCGAATTTAACCCCCTCATAAACATTTGACTTTGACATTTGACCCGGATGCACCATACATACATGCAAGTTATATACTTGTACTTGCAATTGCAATTCCTACTGACAACAATCTAAATGATGTAACAACACTTTAAGCGTAACAATCTGTACAATACATATCGTGTCAAGTAATGGTAAATTCATGTCTTTGTTCTAATTTACAGAGACAACGTGAGAAATCAAAAAACTGATTTTTTATAAATTAAATGCTTTAAATATAAACAACGTCAAAATACAATTTATCATTCAAAACAAAATGACATTCCATCAGACCATATGCGGATCATAAGGCATGTCTGTGTGTGTACCTGACTGCATTGTGAACACAATGAATGTCGACTGGAGGATCCAGGTAGCATCCACTTCCGGATCAGACAATATACCATCCGTGTCCACTGCCATCATATAAACAGTTCAAACCGATTTATTTTTATTGTTTTGCATCATTTATTAATATCGTAGTAAGCTCGAGGCTTCTGTTCTTAAACTAGTGTTCACGATAAGTTTGCCTTTCTAGCTAAAATGCTTATGACGGACAGGTATTCTCATTTTCATGTACAGAAAGACCATGGCAGCAGCCACAGAAACAACTATTGAAAATTTCCATTAATGTAATAGCAGCAGGCAATTGGCTTACTTCAGCATACATATGAAAAATATTGTTTTCACTGGATAATGTGGCGACGCCTGTAGGAAATCAGCATACAACGTGCATGTAAAGCTAGGCATATTCTATGTTTTTCTCTATAGGTTATAGCTCATAAAGTACAAAATTAACAAATGGATTCGAAGGGAACGACATCGAAACTTAGGTTAGTACGTATGACGTCAATGTCAGTTTTGAATCGACTCAGGCTCATACGTAGAAAAACATCACAGAGGGCATGACATACTTGGCCATAATGAGCTTAAAGCAAAGTACTATACAGTCCATTGAGTTTTGAAACTGACGAGATACGGCTAAGCTTAATGTCAATTACGATCAGTAATTGGTAGCTTACCTAAATAGTAATTAAAGACGTGAAAATCAACGATGACGAAGTTTACAAAACAAATAAAAAATGCATTGTACAATAAGCATTTAAAGCAATGGATGATAGAAATTCGTTTGAAATATATACATAGCAAACAATCGGTACATTCAGTACAAGAGCGCTTCATACAACCTAAAAAGCGCAGTAATCAGGATTCAAATAATAATTTTATTCCCATAAAATTATTTTAAAGTTGATAAAGAAATGGTCAATGATCAGAGCGAACTAAGAATTGTCTCTTAAATTGTGTTAATATTCAAAAGGGCATAACACAGTAGTTTTGTTATCGTTTTATATATGCATAATTGAGTTAATATTTTGTCCATCACATGAGGAATACGTTTGTGTTTATATTACTTTGTTCAATCTGAAATACAGAGGGAATAGTATGGTAAGACTTGAGAACACATAATTTCAAGATTGGGTTGAAAGCAAACTTCGCGGATGACTGCATATGAATGAATTTACATGTGTGACGGTTTATAAACCTTATTTAGAAAGGCAAGTACATTTGACCCGTAACAATTTAGATGTCACAAGTCAATCATATTGATTATTGTATCAAGTGCGTTAGAATATACTCGATACTCGATCAACATTTTATTGTGCCATTTTTGTGATTGCTTTAAATGAAAAAGGATATTTGCTTTTTTGTTACATGTATTTGCAGATAAGTGTTATTGCTATTTTTCAAGATATTCCATTTTTTGAATAAATATCATATTAAATTAAAAGTGTTGATTGGATTGTCTGAACCATATGACACAAATATAAACCCTATTGTCGACTAATGGTTACAAACAGAACTCTGATAAAGAAAGTCCTTCGTAAAATATTAAACTAGCAATGGAATTAAATCTTTCAAAAGTAGAAATGTATGGCGTTCCCGATCAGCTTTTGTATTGTGTCAAAAATATGATTGTTTCATTGGATAAGATGTTAACTTACTGTCCGTTCCATAAAGCATGACTTTGGTTCAGTTCCACTAGTAGTACGTGGACAAATATGCCGTATACGATCTCATCATACATAATGTGAACTTTCTTTGATCGTAACGCTACCTGACTGTATCCGGAAACATCTTTATTTATCGTTTGTCATGTAATATAATATACTATAAAGATCAGAGAAGCTATTAGATAATTACATTAATGAGCCAACAGATTGAATTCAGAGAGCTCTTTTAAAGCTATCAGTATGGTAAATGTTTCAGACCCTATCACATGTGTCTTGCAATATTCATAGTATCCATTACCTGATTACACTTTTTAAAACTTTATATTCCTTTTCAACCTAAGATAGAGCATTTTTGCAAGATTGGTACATTAAGAAAGCCAGTGTAGTTTGTACGACAAGCATTATATGAACTGTTTCATAGATGAATACATATTTATAACGACTTTTCTCACTAGTTTATATCTAAAGATACCGAGCAGCTCTTTTTCCAATATAGTGGAAACAACATTATAGTACAGAACAGTACAAGCACACAACATATGTCCATTGCGTTGTTATGGGTCATGTTGCAGTTATAACAACATTCATTTACAGGAAAAGAGGTAGAGCTCATGTGTTTCCGGGGTGGATGTAAAAACGGCTCGCCGAGTTATGCGCAAAAGTCGGAGTTTTCCATCTTTACCGGAAACACATTATTGATAAGCTTTCTTTCACACCTTAAAATATCAACATTTCTAATATTTGGCGACATTGACGACCACACAAAGGCTATAACAGTAAACCGATTATTATTTTCTTGATAATCGGGATGATAATACAGAAGTCTTGTTTCATGACACACAAACCCATGTCAAAGCAAAGCAGATTGCCATCAAGAGACAGCAAAACAGTCCAAAACAAACACAACGCTTAAACGACGACACCAACGACAACAAGAATAGCTGACTATTTCACCTGACTGCATGGTAAACACAATGAAAGTCGAAGAAAGGATCCAGATGGCATCTGACTGAGGGTCCGCCATAACGCCTTCGCCCGCTACTGTCATTGTCTAGACAAGGACATTTGCAAACAAATGATTTTGTGATATGACTTCCATTTTATTTTCCAAAATGTAAGATGAATTTTCTTGGATAGGCGTGTATTATTGAATGTCAAGGTACGTTCACTGTTATTCATCCATGTTCAAAATGCAGTAAAACATTTTAGGCAAAATGCCACAAACGGACAATTTGTCTATATTTCGCGGATTTACACTTCTAATGGTTAAATGTATTCAAATATGTATACTTAAGATATGTAATCAAAATCAGAACTAGAAATAATCGTCTATCAATTGGAAGCTGGTTAAATATACACTTAAATACAAGACATTGATAGAAATGTGAAGGACTGAATAAAGCTGTTTTGCGGAACCTCTTTACTTGTTTATTGACAAACAATGATAATGGCGCCATTTTGTAAGCTCAATATTTACACCTCAACTTCCATTTCAAAATGAACTGCGATTCGGTAGTTGTGAATATTTTCCGATAAACGCAACATCGTCGGATATGTTTCAATCGCGAATCATCGCATAGCAATGTATATGCAAATTGAAAAATGTTTATCTAGTTGTTGTTTGTATTGTGTTATCTGGCCCCGAAAAACTTAAATCTACATGTTAAAAATTGTAAATGAATGATATGTTAAATGTATTGTTGTCCTTATTGTTTCAATTTACGATTAAAAGTGACCTGGAGTGATTGACTTTTTCCCGCGTTATTGTAACGTCATTTGATAAACTGTTTCCGGTTTCGGTCGGGTCGGTCTATTAACATATTGGATGAGAAATAATTTTAATTTTTGGTTTGCGGCTTTTTTTTGCGATTTGGTGCCCAATTGCAGTGTATGGCTGTGATGGAACACGGATACAAAAGAAAAAGATTTGCTAACTTAAAAGAAAGCAATCAGGAGAGGTAAACATTACATTTGTTGCGTGCTACATAGTTCAAACTGTGACAATAATTTCATTAAAGCAAAGCAGCAGTCCGATAGGACCATTCACTTCAATAAAATCATTCTTTTTGCAAATCACAATAACCGGTTAGGGAGTAGATATTGGAAAGTAAAGTACAGTTCTCAGACAGCGATTTCCGACTTGTTTTACAAGACTCTGATGGATATAAAACAGTTTTTAACCATGTACAGTTTGATAAAAAATACACTTTAGTGAAGCTGTATTTTATAACCTTTTATATTCCAAATAATTAGCCAGACTCAAAAACGTCATTTTATGACATGATAGTAAATAATACCTCTCTATATATATTGAAATCAATATTACATTAATAGCAGAATACGGATGGTTCAGATATACTATTGACTTTTTCAAATATTAAGATTCCTAAAAATGGACTGAAATTAATTAATGACGTCACTTTAAGGAAGTTTCCCAGAAATCCTACTGTCAACCTATCCTCAATTATGTATACACTTACACCTCTAATTCAAACAAATGAAAAGCACGTTTTGTTTTATGTCGCCGCATGAATTCCCCAGTGTTCGAACTACTATATTTTTATAAAGATTTCTAGCCCTTAAACGTTTTTGTAAATGAGCCCGAATTCAATAAGCGTTGAGTAAATTTTAATTAGTATTTAAAAACAATAAGCAAGAAAGATAAGGTTTAATTAATTTATTCCATAATGTTATAATTGCGATAATTAATTTTATTGAAATAAATTATTTAGTTAAGGTCTTCCCAGCTGTTCAACCTTGTTTGGATTTTGGGGTCATTTTGTCTGAATATAAGCCAATGGATCGAGACCTGCGGATACCATGATTTCCTGTTCCATTTTATAAACAAAAAGAGTGTGGAAGTTATGAAAAAAGGCGGATTGTGAGAAACTACATAAGTAAATATATAGCATATTTCTTTAATGTTGTTATTCACTGGTTTGATAGGATGATAGAGAACTCCATTTGACCTCAAAACACACGTCTGGTATTTCAGTAACGGTTTTGAGTGTGTATGTTTTGAAGTTAAAAAGGTACAGTGGTATGAACAAAATATTAGAATTCTTCACAAACCGGGGTGGTGTGTTGCATGAATACCAAACAGCGTCCAAGACGGACTTTCCTTCTTGTAACATACCTGCATACCATTTTGTATAGCAATTAATTCCTTATTTATGACTTATTTGTCTTCTGTAGCTTTTTGCATATATATTCAATACATATAGAAAGACATAAAACGTCCAGCCAGCCAATAAAATATGACATCGAGATCAAATGAGATTATATTCAATTACTCTAAGTATTTGCCAAATATTTCATCAATGCCTGTCAAGGTGGTCTAGTTACATACTACAATCTTATAATTCTGAAGAAGATTTTGTTCCAGTGTAACTATATCAATAAGTGGTGTCTGACATTGGAAAGAAAGTCCAGCGAATATTTGGTACAAACAACAGAAATTTGATGCGTTTATTTTAATTTACTTTAAATACGTGTAAGGCTTGCTGGAGTCACTTGCAGCGCCTGAACGTCTTTTTCGGAAGATAAATTAAAATGAACTGTAGCACATATATTAGTACAACAATTGTGTAAACTTACCTGGAAAGCGACAACATTTCCTTGATGATATCCAAACAAATCACAGCGATTGATATTCCACAAAACCTCGACCGTTTAATTGTCATTCTCCAATATATCACCAGCCCCCGATGCTCATTCTAAACTTTTGACCAAATGACGGAAGTAATGGTTCTCCAGCGGGAAACAACCTTCTAAGCAATTTAATTTCAAGACCTTCATCATGCGTTTTTGCTGGTAAAAATACCTTGATCTGATTTGTTTTACGGAACATATCGGCACGAAGCGCTGATGTATTGAGAATTCACGGCAGTGTATTTTTTCTTCCCATCTTCGTTTTTAGGCAAAGGCTACGGAGTATTTTTTAACGTATTTTTTATATATTTATTTTTAATGAATAGATAAATCCATATACTTCTTATAATTTTCATAAACCGGTCCACATTTATTTATAATTAAATACATTGAGGGTGTTTTGAAATGATCTGTTAAGTGCTTAATAACAAACAAACCATAAACGATTAATGAAATGGCTTTGTTTTAACCTGATGATATATAAACCAAACACGTTTTTATAATCCTACTAGTCAGTGTCTAGTATAAGTCTTTTATATGTGTTCAAAGCACTTACAATGTTTGCTTCAACCCGAAAAAAAAGTTATGAGAGTATGAAATAAGAGCAAATAAAACGACCAAATCTTGAAGATAGAATCATGGCTAAATGTTTTGCATATCATTAATTAGTGCAGGAAAAGAGTCTTTCTGGTTATTCCCCATCTAAGTGGTACACATTATTGAATACTCAAATATACATGTACGTACACTTTGTTAACCTCATTGATATTTTCATCCATGTGAATTTATCCTTTGAATTATTGAATTTTTCTCTATCATTTGATAATGTTATTCAAATATTGTGTTAACAATCTCATGAAAGTTAATGTTAATTCAGATATTTATTATGATGGCATAAAATCCATGATCTTGATATGCATATCCTCTAAATGAGACCTTTTCAGTGAGACCTTCCTTTCATTTAATCTTTGATCGTATTTGTTCTAAGCATCGACAAATCACTAGTATTAAATTTCAAAAATGACTTATGTATTGATAAACATTGATTATTTTTTTATTCGTGTTTGCTTGACCTATTTAGGTTTCATAATAATTAAGATGTTTTCATAATGATAATGATAGTAAAAACGTAGCCGCCGTTCTTTTTAGGTGCGCGTTTTTGGCTTTCGGGAATTTGAAAAAGAAAAACTTTTTCCCGAAGTGACATTTTTTTTATTCCTTCGGCTCTTGTATGAAAACTTGTGCAGGCAGTCGATCGAGAACTCGAGATAGGGTACTAGATACTATCGTGTGAAGCCATGTTTGTATACTCTTTTAAGTGTATGTTATATTATTTCAAAATTATAAAAGTAGAATAAATAAATCAGTTTATAAGTTTGAATATTTTTGACAGAGATCTTATAATTATATCGTCTCTGTTTGTAAGTAGAGTTGAGATAATTAAGCATATGAAGATAGATTTTAACGGTATTTTCAACATTGTTAAACTGGAAAGAGTAACTGATGATGTATGAACTTGCATTCAAATATAAAATATTTAAATGTTAATTTTCGTTGATTTTCAACGAATAACCATAGGTTTGAAGCATTTTGCCTTATCTTATAGTTTTCCAGAATCCATTTCAATTCATCATTTCACATAGTTATAACAATGATAAGTTTAGAATAAGTTTGATTCCTATTGACGACACTTTGGCGTACTATTTATGTCAATCTGTTGCCCCACATGTTAGACGTTTGCGCTCTACTACGTGTGGTTACCTTAATTTTAGAAACACAAACGGTATATGCTCGGCTTATTAAGGATTGTTGGGATAAGAGTGAGGTTTGTGCACATAAACTGGTTTAACCCCCCAGTAAATTTACATTTTACTGACCGTTCCAAGGAGGTACCTTACAATTCTTGATAAACATACCAATTATATATATATAGTATTGATGCACTGTGCTGTTTAAAGAGTTTTGTGCTGTTCTATGTTTCTTGTTTGTGATTTTGTGTTCTATGTCTTTGGCGTTTACCCATTGCCACTAAACCGGGTTTATGTTTAAACTTTTTGCTACTGAGCATGTTTCTGTAGCTTTTTGCATAAATATTGATATTTACAGCAGTTTAGTGAGTGCCGTGTGAAAGCTGTAAAAAGTCGCCCCGCACTTTCATTTAACGTTGTCATAATTTCCAGTTTTACAGAGACTGTGGTCGGTAGTTTTTGGTTTACATAATCTTAGTCATGTTGAAGACCTTTTTTATACAAAGGTTGTAGTACATTTTTCTAATCACTCAGTTTTAATTTCATTCACGTAATTTATATTACTGAATTATTAATCACTCATGAGGTTTTAGACCGCATTTAATATGCCAGGATCCTACACTCAAATTTATCTTAGGTAGTTCTTAATATAGCTTTTTGGCAATGTTCTGCAACGTTTCTATAAACGAGGTGGCTATACGTACAAATAATTATGAATACAGTACCTAAAAATATAAACCAAAAACCTTTGACTAGGAGGCAGGCTTCGTTAACTTTTAATCAACATCATTTCCCTGAACTGTTTTAAAAGACACCTATAGTAAATATTCGTAGATTGAATTTACATCTAGCTAATACTTGTCAAGTAAGTTATAACACAGATTCAAATAATAAACTTTTTAATTTAAGAGTGGTAGTCTCCCCATTGAAACTCTCAATAGTGCGAAAGTTACGATGGGGCTTGTTTCCTAAAATTTCTTCGTGCAATTCTGGGAAATGTATTTGTTGTTCTTTTCTTCGAAATAGCTCTAATATTACCTCGTCCATAAATAATAGGACGTTTAATTGTTTACTTAAGGAGAATGTCTCTTGAAAATCATCTAATATTATTTATGTTCTAACTTGAAATGTGGATACTTGTGGAATCCATTATTTAGGACAGACAGGGGGGCCATTGAAAGCCCGATTACGTTAACATGTTTATAAAATCAAGAATAAGAAAGAATAATAACTCCTTAGATTTTCTATATCAACATTTTTACAAGACGGGACATAGCTTAGATAAATTAACCATTCATCCAGTTGAACACCTTATATTTACAGATAAAGAAAGTAATTCTTATAAATTTAAAGCAAGATGCATTGCAGAACTTAACTGGATTAAACGCTTGCAAACTCCATATCCGCTTGGACTTATATAATGATAATATATTTAATGTAGGTAATATTTCGAAATGTAATAATATTTATATTTTTTTCATTATTTAAAGAAAGAAAGCGTAAGACAAGATCACATGGCAAGAGAATTAATGGAAACATTTAAAGAAAACAACGTAGAACAATTGATATGGAGCAATGTAATAGTATCTTGTTACAAAATGGCAAACATCGGCTTCTTTCTACTTCATGTTCCCTTTCATTAACTTCTTTACGGTCACTTGATAGGGAAGCTGATAATATTGTTTTAAGAACTGATCCGAAGTATGAATGCGCTTGTATGGTTAATGGATATACTAAACTAAACCTTCATCCCACTATTGAAAATGTTGATACTAGCAAAGTATATTGCATTAAACTTTCTTTTAGCAACAAGGGTATAGATCTTCTTAATCTAAATAATTTATTTAAGAATAAAAATGTAGAAAAATGTATTCCACAATACTATAAGAATAAAGAAATGCCAATGATATGTTACAAATATAAAAAGCCTATTAGAAATTTCATATTTAATTATAATAAAGTAGTATCAGAAGATGATATTTCCGCAAATACACCTTCTTCATGAGATTGTATTGACTCCATGTACCGCTACGACCCTGTTGGGCATATTGTTACAGGAGATTTTTCTTTTATTAAAAATAATCTTCTTTGAAAACTGCTTAATAAAGGTCCTAAATACCGGATAGCATCTGAAATTAATTTCCATACATGTAAATTAGAATTGACAGACAATATATCCAAATATAGTAAAAGCTGGTGCAAAAGAGAAGGGGTTGAACCAAATGCCTTATTACCGTGGATGAATAAAATATTGTACCTAATAGATAAGAAAATAGAGTTTTTCAACAATAATCCGTTGGCACTTCCCCCTAAGTCTATTTCGATAACTCCAAAGTTGATAATGGATATCAAATCCCTACATAAAAAACTTTTATTGGTACCAGCTGATAAAGCAGCTAATAATGTAATCATAGTTTGACGTTTATATTATGTAAATACTATTATTGGAGAGTTACAATCTTCCAAAACTTACATTTTTAACCAACTTGATGAAGAAAGTGTTAGTAAAAAATCATATTGATTATAATGCTAAACTTCAAGTTCTTTTGAATGATGATCATAAAAACATTCTTAAAATACACTGGTTGATTAAGATGCATAAAAATCCGAATAAATCACGATTTATTGTTAATTCTATTTCTTGCTCTACTAAACGAGTTTCAATTTTACTTACATCCTGCTTAACTGCTATAAAGTTTCATGTGAAAAAATACTGTAGTAAAGTTTATGAGAATTCTGGGATTAAACTCTTTTGGTCTATCAATAATTCTTTAGATTTAGTAAATGATTTTGAAAATAGACGGTATAAAGTCTCAGTACTCAACTCAACTCAACTCAACTCATCTTTATTTCCACCATTAGCGGTGATATTCATATTATGTACAAATAGTTACTATGAAGGCATGATATCTATATACATGATATATGTACATACACAATAATTAGCATATTATATCAACATGCATATTGAAATTGTGTTTGTATCCTTTGCATCAAACTTTGAGGTATAAGTCTTGTATCGAACACAATTATGCACTATTCACGAGACAGTTATAAATAAATACAAACGATCGTCTCAAGAATTGTTTTCGCACTGCTTGGTTATTCTGTACACTTAGTTCTGCCCCAAGAAGTGCTAAGAAAAACATAACGCTATCCATTGACAACAGTTCTTGCGCAAGGCCCATGTCCGTTTCCATGACGTCAGTGATTAGACGCCACCTTTCACGCTCATGTTTGGTACACCCGTGAATGATGTGTATATCCAAACTGTTTGACATCCATGACATCGTTGTGGCAATTGTGGTGGCCTTTTGCACCACAGTTTTGCAATAAACATGCGAATATGTTTATAACAGTTTAAGTCAAATATATCGTACACTGTTGCTCTACTTACACGCGGTTGCAAAATTCTAAATAGACTAAAATCCTCGTCTGACAGAGTTCGTGCTGACCATAATGAGGTATCTTTCAATGAAACAATAGTTTTAACTGTATGTTTCCATTGACGTCTAGAGGGAATTCGTTCTGGATTAACTAAAGCATTGTTGATAAAGCTTTGAAGTCCATATGTACATAGGATTTTACATATATCAGGAATAAAACCTAAAGAAACATTTCTATCTGTTACAAACTGAAAGTATCGTCGTAGAAAAATATTCTTAGTGGTGCATTTAGAGTCTAGACAAAGTATCAAATGTAAGAATAGCAATTTCTTAATGACCACCGAAGAATACAATTTGTGAAGCCCAAGCATTGATTCACACATATCAGATCTCGTGCGAAAATGAAATCCTTGTATTTTCTTAACCATAAAATGCTGTAAGCGATTAACTGAAGTTATATCGCTTTGTACAATATTATTCCATAATTCACTACAATAGAGAACAATTGGCATTATGATTTTAACATAGAGATTAACCGAAACTAATGGATTAAGACCATGTGGATGTACACCTTGAGCTCCTCTTATCGAAAAAACTTTTGCGAGGGAGAAAACTACTTACATGGCAGTTAATGTTAAAAAGGTTTTTTTTTTTACTTATAATCGCTCAGATAAATATATCTATTGGACATGCACAGATGTCATTGAAGTTTTAAATTTTGTACTCAATAATTCTTTTCTTAAATTTGGTAAATGTTTATATAAGCAAACTGTTGGAATTCCAATGGGTGCCAATTATGCACCTTTACTTGCAGACCTCTTTTTATACAGCTATGAAAGTGAATATATGTTAAAATTATTTAAGTCTGGAGATCTAGCTCTTGTTGATAAATTCAATAGCACGTTTAGATATATTGATGATATTCTAAGTTTAAATAATCCTGTGTTTACAGATAACATTCATTCGATATACCCTTCACAATTGCAACTTAATAAATCTAATATATCCGTTTTAAAAGCATCCTGTTTAGATTTGCAACTAGAAGTAAAGGAATATATATTGAGCATCAATCTTTATGATAAACGTGATGATTTTAATTTTAAAATAATTTTAATTTTTAAAATAATTAATTACCCTTCCTAAGATGTTCCTATTTCACCATCATATGGTGTTTTTATTGCACAGTTGATACGATTTGCTAGAATATGTATAGATGTAAAAAAATCAGCTCTCGCAGTAAACTTATGACGCAAAAACTTCTAAAACAGGGCTTCAGATATTTTAAATTAAGGAAAACTTTCTCAAAATTTGTTAATGGTCATTATAATCTCATATCAAAGTACAATAGTAGTCTTAAATCGCTCATTGCTGATAGTATTGCTCATCCCGATTTTTATGGTGATGTTTTAAAGAAAATTCGTAAAATTAAAATGTTTCCAGCAGGTAGTTGGGCAGATAGACTTAATGAATTACTTGGATTTTATTTAAACCGTGGATAGAAAGGCAATATTTTGAAGAGCACTTGCCTTCTTGTTTTTAAAGATGAATACCTGAAACAAAATATTGGGTTGAATATAGCATCCTTTCATAACTAAACTTTCAGTGCTTTGATTTTTATGAAGAATTTGCTAATTCATGTTATCTTTAAAATCTTTTTTGGCAAACACGTGTTGACTGACTCCGAGTGTTTTGGCTGTGACTTAATTTTCTTCAAATATTTTACGTTTTCAAATCATTTGGAAGGAGAGAATAGCATATTCAAGTCGCTTTTATTTTTGATATTGTTTTTCTTTATTTGTTCCCAGTTTTAGTACAATGATGCTTTTTATTATGAAACTTTATGATCACACAGTTTTAAACCTTTTATTTTATAAGGCAGACTGTGTGTGATGCTTTTGGTTTCTAACGATGACTACATCGTATCTTTGAAAAGTATTTGCATTAGGTGCTCTGAATTGTTTCCCTCCGTCTGCAGATAGAGTTGGGATCTCTAATCATAGAAGTACTTGGGGTTTACCTTTTCGTTTTATTATTATTATTTGTTTTATTGATAAGTTTCCTCAAGTTACTGCATACTTTGATAAGATTTACCTTTTGCGTTTTATCTTTACTAAGGATTGTTAGGATAAGAGTGAGGTTTGTGCACATAAACTGGTTTAAACCCCCAGTAAATTTACATTTTACTGACCGTTCCAAGGCGGTACCTAACAATTCTTGATAAACATACCAATTATATATATATATATATATATATATATATATATATATATATATATATATATATATATATATATATATATATATATATATATATATATATGCACTGTATTTATGCACTGTGCTGTTTGTAGAGTTTTGTGCTGTTTTATGTTTCTTGTTTGTGATGTTGTGTTCTATGTCTTTGGCGTTTGCCCATTGCCACTAAAGCGGGTTTATGTTTAAACTTTTTGCTACTGAGCATGTTTCTGTAGCTTTTTGCATAAATATTATTACATTCCTACATCGTTACGAAATCCAAACATAAATTATTATTTTTTTATATCTCAAACCAATTACCATCTCCTTTACAGCAGCGATTCGCATAACAGTCAAAGTGTGTAAGCCTTCTATTATTGTGAAAGAATGAATCAAATATGTAAAAACACTGACCTTGAGTGATAATTGGACCTCATGCTCATAACGACCATTGTCTACGTCTCGAGCCGTTATAGTACATACTAGCCAATAATCCCAATACTACCCAGCCTTGCCATGTATTAAACTATAAATGGCCGACAGCAACAATAGTCCAAGCAATGTAAGGCCTTATAACGGTTTTAAAACAGACACTCACAGAAGTAAGGTCAATCCAGTCAAATACGCTTCTGACCTCAGACCTGTCGGTAACGGTCTTTAGGTGATAGCTGTGTAATACTCACTATTATAGAAGCTCAAACAATCAGTATAGTTATAATCAAAGTACACTGTGTACTGTGTGTAAACAATACACGTTTCAAAGAATTAAAAAAATAAAATTGAGTAACGTACCCCAAAAAAGTTCTTCAAAAATCGACAAGTATATATGATGTTGTTATTTAAATTATTATCACATAAACATAGATTAAATAGTGAACACAATCATGTCTAATAAAGTAAAAATCAGTCAACAAGAAAATTTAGATTAAAAAAAAAACAATTATTTAATAAAATTCGAGAAAAATCGTTTTGAATTAATCTTGTGACTTTCGTAACGTGACACCTAACTATTAGGTATTGCCCGTATAAATATTTTCATCATTTAAGCTCCCTTTTGATATAAAGGTATAAACAATTCTTACGTCCAGCTGTCTGGGAAATGACCATGCAGCATTTACCACATCACACAATTTTAAACCCTAAAAATTTCAAGATTCTATGAAATATTCATTTAGCAAATCATCTGTCTCACAGGACTAACTAACTAGTTATAGGTCCCAGTAGAGTCGAGATCCAGCGAACTCCTGATTCACTGTCCGTTTCACGGATGTTATTCAATCATTTTACATAAAACAATTTTGATTAGGGAATGGTTTGTGTGTAGTGGTTGTATTTGTGTATATCGCGCTAGATTATTCTTGGTATTTGTATTTGGGTGGTGTAAATATGTTTGTGTGTCTAGGTGATTGTCAATTGGGCCATTGCCTAGTGCACCTAAACAGGATTTGTTATTAAATTTGGACAAATAGGCTTATTCCCTTAGAATGCATTATATTAATGAAACAAACAATAAACCAGACGTTACAAAACCAGACATGCCAAAATATCATTTCAGGAAAAGGTAATTTAAGATTAACTGGGACTTTAAGCACTTTGTGAGTTCTCAACCTCGCTCTTGTCCCAACATGTATCTTGTCTAACCACGTGTCTAGATCATATTGCCACAAGTCAATAACTACAATGAAAACTACATGGACAAGCCCAGCAAACGGAAATTCAAAAAATAATATTTATGCGAAAAGCAACAGAAACAAGGTCAGTAGCAAAAAGTCTAAACATAAACCCGGTTAAATGGCACTGGGTAAACGCCAAAGACATATAACATAGAATCACAAACAAGAAACATGGAAGAACAGCACAAACCTCCACAAACAGCACAGAACATACATACTATATATATAATAACTAGGTATGTTTATAAAGAATTGTTAGATAAACCCTATTTAATTACACAAATTTATGGCCTAAACGAGAATGCAATAGAAAAACAACACGGAAATAATGGTATAACCACCTTGGTTCGGTAATGGATACACGAGTTCACTGGAACTGGAGTCTACTGGGGGCTTAAACCACAAACAAGAACCACAACGCATATAAGAAAGAAGATATTTCACAAAATTATTGTGTGCTTTGTGTTGCTTTAACGTAGGTTTAACATATCCATATAACTGATTTGCGCTCTACAATTACAGTATGAAGTGAACTATAGCGAACAGACATAGAATGTAAAAAACTGTGATAGAAGCGTTTTCTGGATCGGATACTTGTTTTTTTCATATTGCCATATTGATTGATATTATTTGAGTGTTTTAAATAATTGCATCCAATAGATGATTCGATTGTGTTTGAAACATAATGGCATTTTTATTATAACGATGACCATTGTGTTACAGTGTAATGTGACTGCCCTATTTAATTATAGAATGAATCTTCGAATGTTGTTGACCCACTACCATTGATGTTAGAGACACCACAATAAGATTAAATTTATACGACCGTCACGGAGGAAGAACAATTTCGCAGTTTATCAATTATTAATGAAACAAACACAAATAATTTAGTCTTTTAAGGTTTGGTAGCCCACTACCAAAGTTGTTGAATTTTGGGTTGATGTTCCCTTTATACTGAAATGTGGCAAACTACAGACGTTGTTCTTATCGCTGTACAGCTATAATTGATTACCATGCAAGGATATCACTGCCACCATGAATGTTGTTCGATTGAATATTAAAACAGAAACAAAACATTACTGCTCAGCACATTTCTGTATTTATTCCGTAACTGTAATTTTGTGATAAAATATGCTTGTCGCAGACGCTTACTTACGTACCGCTAAGTTATACCTACCAATATAATGTTTTTATTAGTTTAACAATTCCGAATGCAGATATTTAAAACCTGGTAACCTGTGATCTTTTATCTTGATGTTTGTTTCCTATTGCAGTATTACTAGTATCACTACCCATTGGAAAATCATTAATGATGTCACTGCTGCTGAGTTCAATAGCTACTGAATCAGCTCTTGCTTCACCAGTTGATACACTATGAAGACTCCTGCCGTTTGCTGTTTGTGAATCACTCATAGTATGGCCTTCTCCATCTGCATGCCCGTCAGAGGCATTGTCTATGTTTTGCAAGCATGGTCCGTTGTAAGCTTCATTGTCTGAAGTGGGTTTGTCTTGGTTGCTGCCACGGTGACTGGAGAGCGACCACCGTGAAATGCGACGTTTAAACGTTAATAATTGAGACACTATTGACGGTCGCGTGTTCAGAATTCTGGCTTGTGCTGATGACCGACCCAACAACAATTCAGTGTTGATCTCAAACTGTGTCCTCCTTTGTACTGTGCTCCCCAATAGATGATGTTGTATAGGTCTACCTAAATAATTATGTTCTGAAATAGATAGCAACGTAAATGTAATTGATTAAAAATAATTGATTAAATATCTTTTTTTTAATTTCAGTTTATTTTAGTGTTGATCTGTTAGTTTTTTATCCGTATGCATGCATTCAAGATCGCCATACATTTATACCAATTCACAAAACTGAGCTTATAAATCATGCTGTACAAGTCAACTGAAGTTTTAACATGCTAATATATATGTTTATTTACATATTTATCAAAGAAATATGTTGCTAATGAACCGACAGATACATTTGTGCAGTGATGATTATTCCTTATTCAGATGTAACGAATGCACATCGATTGCACTCGAATAATCATTGAGATCAAACGAGAAATGCATTCAACTTTAATTCAGTGGAATGGGCTCCGACTGAATCAGATGGCATACAAAGGAAGCATACGTAGCAGCTAGTAATTATAGTCCGCCCGGTTAGCTCAATCGGTAGAGCGTTGGACTCTGAATCGGACAACCCGGGTTCGATTCCCGGGCGGACCAGGTCACTTCTGTTGTGATTGGTTATGAAATCCTTTCTACGGCCATTCGCACTGTACCACTGCCCCTGGCATGTACAGAAGTTGTCAGTTCCTTGCAGAGGTGAAGGCACCTAGTACTGGTTCTGCCCAGGATAGGTATGCGGTTGTTGAACTGTCACTCTGGGACCCTTCAATGTGCTCACGCCGGGACCCGGGGTATAAACTACTAACACCACCACCAGCTAGTAATTAACTTCTAACATCTACCAAATCAGTGAGTTTTTAGAATTTGACCTGAACGAAATGTCTTCAAGTCTAACTTTAAACATTTACAATACAATATAAGGTGTATGATTGAAATCAGAAGTCAACAATTAAGTATACGAGTAATAATGCTAAAGTAAATTTGTATGCTTTGGAAAACTAACCCGTCGCACGAGTGTCTGGATTGACTTCGATGTGGTTATTATCTGCAGTGTTTTGTTCTATGGCGTCCTGAGTTTCTCCACTTACTTGTCCATTTCTGATTGGCTCTGCAAACTCCGGAGCGTACGATAATGTCTTCGTCTTTCTGTCGTATACAAAATTACCTGAAACCACACACATAGGGCTTGACCAAAAAATGTTAACAATTAGTTCTAAAGCAATCATGATATTTTGCGTATAAATGTACCGATTTATTTATTGCTCATTCTGTACCAAATATTGTCTTCTATTTATTAAATGAATTATATGCTTTCAAATGCTAAAATATGTTTTACATCCACATAATGGAACTTTAGATGTATGTCTCTATCTGAAGACAAACGTTTTGTTTGGCCAGAACGCCTGAGAAGTTTTAACAAAATCTAATAACAATATTGTTAAATTACCTCCATTAAACAATAACTAGTAAAACAAGAGAACCTTTGAATATTATTAGTAGTGAATGCAAATTTCCCAAAGTTATTCGAAGTCCAATACAGTTATTGAACATCTCAAAAATTAAGATAATTATTAATTTTATTATTATTTCAATCAGCTAGGAAATGACCAACACTTACAGAACCATTGCAAACTTTCTTTGAAGACATAAATGTTCAACTTTCATATGTTCTATTCTTTTAAAAGTTTTTATTTGCAAAAACGCCGGTTTTATTATAATTTGTTTATTACGTTATGCTTAATGTGACATTTTGTTTCGTGTTTAGAAAAGCAAATGTATATTTTTACCCAATTTTATAAAATACCATAAGAAACGTCTACAATATGTTGCAATGGCGTTAATAAAACATACATGACTTGCACAATGTTTTACCTATGCCATGTTCGATGATGTCAGCTCCAATAATCTCTTCTTCCAGCGATACCCGAAGCCCCAGAGTGACGTCTATAAGCTTTAGACAGATGAAGGACACAACCACTGTCCAAATGATTATTGTCACCACTGCCAAACTTTGTATGCCCAGCTGGTAGAGACCGCCACCCTGACATAGTCAATTTCCAATTAAAAGGGAAATTCAAAATCAAGTCTTTAAAATAAAAAGAAACACATTAACGCAACGTGTCTGCCATTTACGCTATATTATGTAACCATTATTAGATATACAGTCAAAACAAACTTGATACAGCACGTACATAGAAGAGCCCGGTTGAAGCTTTAGATACTATTATTAGATATACAGTCAAAACAAACTTGATACAGCACGTACATAGAAGAGCTCGGTTGAAGCTTTAGATACTATTATTAGATATACAGTCAAAACAAACTTGATACAGCACGTACATAGAAGAGCCCGGTTGAAGCCTTGTGCAGATAGAGAGCGTTGAGGAGTTGATCCTTCCGAATAAAGAGCCCCGCTACCAGCATTCCCCAGGTACCGGAGACAGCGTGCGTTCCCACACACCCTGCAAAAGTTGGTAACATAAGCTTAATTAAATTAAGCAAGTTTTATAAGACAGTGGGCATCGAACCGGACGCGTTTCCACAAGAGGGTGCCATCACAGTTCAAACATAACCTTTAATATTACTATCACGACGGTTTCCCACTTGAAATTGTCTCAATACATATATTCTTCTGAAGATAATGCTAATGTATGACAATTCTCTTTAAAGCTGGTGTGACAGAAAACAACACTTGACTCATGATAGACCACGCTTCGAACATGGTAAGTTAATAGATATCTTTTATGGAACATAAGCATTTGGAAATATCATTCATTTATAACTATATAACGGATTTAACATCAGCTTAACTAACTCGGATACTTTTAAAGCAGTCTGTGCAGAATGTATTTTGCCAGTGGTCACCAACCAGATATGTGGTTTCATCCGGGTACTCAAGTGCCCTCAATAGCGGTGCCTTACACGTGCACCAATAGTATATCATATTGTAAGAAATGGTTACTCGATGGCTGCAAAGTATTTTTTTTTAATTAACAAAACTAATTTTAATCTGTGCTTAATAGTTAACAATGATATTACAAATATATATGTGTCAAATGAAACAAGGTTCGTGTCCACAAGTAATGGTATTAAATCTTTGCGTCAAGTCTTTCAATTTTACGTAATAAAACCGAACGAATGCCATTATCAAGATTAAATATAGCTATGAATATATCTAAAAGATCCGCTAGAATTATTTTAATTAAATTGTTCAATTGCCAGGAAATGAGGCAAACTTAAAAGATTTAGGTTATTTAGATGCAACACGGTATTTGTCTGGATGATATGCATTGATGATGAAGAACTGAACAAGACGGACTATATAGAGAATAAGAGTATATTTCACAACCGAAGCTTACCCACAGGGTCGTCTATTTTGAGCTTATCTAGCAACGCGACTCCGGCATTGGAAAGCAACGATCCAACAAATCCAATAATAAGTCCTTCCCAAGGCTGCACTATGGCACACACACCTGAAGTTCAGTTAAAATACGAAGTTGTAGATATATGTGGTTATATACATGTTTCAACGGAAACCAAATAAACGATGATTTAATTAAAACAAAAGAAAAATAAATCAAATTAATTTTATACATATTTTGTATTTCAGAAATAGGAAATCGCGTTATTTGCTCTTTCACATTGGTACTTGAAATTTTGCAATGCATCTGATATTAGGAACACCATATACAATAGTTTTGTTGCTTCAAACCGCTGTTGGCATTCGAGATGAACACGGCTTGAACTTTGTAATTTTACCTCGCACAATGTATTTATGTTTCATTTAAGGCTTTATTGAAAGCCTGTTAGTTACTTGATAGCTATCTCATTTTTAAAAACATGAGAAATACTGCAGTTGTCTAGTTCATTTTAATTAAACTAAGAGGTTTGGTACAGATTTTATAATGTCACCAACTTAAAAGTAGTCCGTAATTATTCCTTTGAGCAAAACTGTAAGCATAGATTAATTAAGACTGCATGTACGTGTCGACTACGGATTTACGGTTACTTGAATCATGTATTAGAATGAACATATAGTATCAACTCTCAATAAATCTTGTAACATTTCTGTTAAGTTGTGAAATTGTTTGATAAAAAAAACATAATTAAGCTTGGTACTTTGAGGCCGATAGGTGGAAATTTAAGGACTTTCAGGTTATGCGTCAACATGAATCACCGCGTTTATTCCAATATTTTCCTGGAGAGCATTTTTTAGACAGTTTTTACCTGTAACGGAGACCAGAGAGCCAAGGAGACCATTTATCATATACGTGACATCAAACTTCCGGTCCTTCACGATATAGCTGAAAACATTCTTAGGAAATTGTTTTGGTATAAAGCTAAAGCTATATGTGTATCACTTGAAGTATTGATTTATCTGAAAAGATATAGCACATCTAAAATAAGATCAATTCTGCTCTTGCAACAGAACACTTTCCAGACAAATAAGATGTTTTATTCATAGTAAGCATTATCAAAAATATCGCTTTCTAGATACATTTTTTTAATTTGGCACGTGCTAAACGACAATAGCTGTGTATTTGAACATATTGACATAAGCTTGTAATTATGCATTCAACTAGAGAATATTTTTTATAGATGAAGAATTACCTGAGAACAAATCCACCAACCCCGCCTGCAACCGAAGAACAAAGGGTTGTTGCTGCGGACCTGCACATAAACATTCATTTAGTCTAACAGCGTTATGTACTAAAAGGTTCCTTTTAATATTCTTAGATATTCCTCATAGTTAAATCCCTTGATACTTCAACATAATCTGGTAAACAGCCGATTATGTGTTGTTTTTGTGAGTTTATTAATGTAACCATACTATTTCAGTACGAAGATGATGCACGTATGTGCATTTGGATACTTACGTCGTTTCGCAGTGTTATTTAAGGAATGAATTACGGGGTTGATGTCATTATCGGGGTATGAACGCAATTGGGTTGGTCAATGTGTGTGGAGTCCGAAGGAAATTTAAAAAACTAACACTTTCTAAAATGTTGATTTATATTTTACGGGACCTTCTGACACAATACAAACATTAACAAGATAGATATTTTTCATGTATACTGTTATGCAATGAATTGCGATCCGAACATATCCGAAGATGTTGCGTTCATCGATTGATGAACGCAATTGCCGAAATGACGTTCATTTAAGGAATGGAAGTTGAGGTGTAAATTTATCACAAACATAAATGACATTGCGTCTGTATGTGTTTTAATTACGAACATATACCATGCACATTAAGATTAAAGAGTACTAAGCAGTATCATGATATTTCCATTCAGTAATCAGGGATACTGAATTTAGTTTGCCGTTTTCGTAATTTCAAACTTTGTTAGACGACCGTGAAATACGTATCATAAAGTACATTTAGGGATTCTAACGAAAAACAGGTCCGGGCTAATGAGCTTCTGTGATTCCATAAAAACCTAATACGACAGAACAAAACAGGCAAACTATACGTTTTATTTAGCTCTGTGCATACTAACCTGGCAGCTAGTTTCCATTTTGAACCGGAAATACCAAACGTGCTTCCGCAGTTGAATCCAAGCCAACCCCACCTAGAATCATCAGAACATATGACGGTGATTTGTTCTTGTTCGATTTTGAAAATAAACGCGATAAGACACACACAAAAAAGACATCACAAACATACATCTGTTATCCCTTTTATAGGCATACACTAGAAATTGTTTACATCACTCTACGTAAGTGAAATATTTTCGTGTCCTTAAATTTTTGCAGGAGAACACTATTTCTTAGTGAATTAAGAATTGGGTGTTGTTTTTTGTTGTTGCCAAAGTGGAGACTTCTTTGCAAGGAAAACAGCCTTTTTGCAAAAAGAAATCACTGTAAACTTGTAAAGTCATCAACTCAAACGTTTCTAAAATAAGAAAGCCACGGGACTTTAATTGTTGGGAGCTGTATACACAAAGCACCTAAGGTTATTCATTCAACTTCATTAAGATATTTGCCTTTTTTCTAAAATGGATTTAAAGAAAACTGACAATATTTGTACAGCTCGACAAGAAATGAAAACAGATGAAAACAAATCATAAAAAGAGGAGGGTTTTGTTGAAAATGTTCACTAAGATCTTAATAAATATGGTCCTTGTGCAGTTGATTTATATCAAGAACGTGGTTACAACTGAAAATAACGTCTTGTGCCTTTTACAATTGTCTGTTTCTGGAATGTGAAATGTGATTTAACATATGTGATGAGAATAGCACACTAGGAACAAGTGTTTTTAATATAGGCAATTCTAAGCAATAAAACATGAAGATGTCATTTGCCATCATAATACTTTATCATCAGTCCGAAAGATTTTCCCAAGCCTTTCAAAGATTCTATGAAAAAATACAATGCGTGTTTAACCAGTTTTATTACAAGCCTGTCAATTTCATTTTGATATCCAATAGTGGCAATACAGTATTTTAATTTTGCTGCGCGGTCTCAACGGATTCGTGTTTACATATCGAATTCAATGTGATACAGGACGCAAGAAAAACGTCCAATCACAACCTTCTATAGTTCTCAACCGATTTTCCGAAAAAGTTCACTACAGCTACAAAACCAATTATGGTAAGAGATTGTTTACTTGTTTAGCCAAAGACGTATTGAATAATTTTCTAATTCTCATTTAACAAACCTCTAAATACTATTAAAGCTTTGTATAAAACATATCACCTTTTCACTGAAAATACTTTTAAAGTTTTGCATAAAACATACCTTACGAAAGATTAATTACTGAATACTGAATACTTTTAGTTATATTATGCATGTTATCATTATATTTCTTCTTTTTCTGTTATTGATATAATAATTAATATTTTATTATTATTATTATTATTATTGATATTTTAATTATAATCTCATAATTATTTTTATTATTATTATTTTATTATTATTATTATTATTATTATCATTATTATTATTATTATTATTATTATTATTATTATTAAATAACTGCTTTCAGCTTATATTTTTATTATTCTTATTAAACATGTGTATGTTGGTAAGTGGGAGGTTGTGAACTCATACATTAGTTTAAACAATGGGGCTGTTCAAAATGGGTGGAGTCCGAAGGTTCGGACTCCACCAGCATTTTGAACTGCGCCATTGCATACCATAACCCAATGAAATGCAAAATGTCGAATTTTAATACTTATATTTACATTTATTTAAATGTACATTTCTGCTAATATAAATAGATCATTCAAGAGCATTTTCTCTTTTTTCATTCTCTCTTTGTTCTCAACGGTGTGTAAATTCGAACAGCTACAGTAACCTAAATCTAAAAAAAAATGAATGCGCAGAAAAAATAGTTCCTTATTCATGGGTTTAATTTCTATATTTTCAAGGAAAAGTATATTTTAACAACGTATTATAACTGTATTTCAGCTAGAAAAATACAACTGGAGTTATGAAAAATTAATAATAACAAGAAAACAACATTCTCATTATATCTCGCGATAATACGCGATACTAGCGTTTGTTAGTCTGACACGAGTTTTCAAATTGGAGAAAAGTTCCAGTCAATTTACTTGTTGAGCGTTATGTTGAAGGATCAGTTGGTGTATGAACCATGTTGGAATACGTTATTGGACAAATCAGCAAGTGCATTGTCATTTCTTCGGAAGTTAACATCGGATGAAACGACAGTGGCGGTGGGTGGGGTAACGTGTTTAGAAATGGAAACTTTCGCAAAAGGAAAGCTAACGGACGCGAGAAGACTTAGTGTTGAACTGCGCTCTTTCTTCTGGACGTTGCTGGGTGCACTACAATATGTTATTGTTTCATTTCCTCCATTTCATGTTTTGTCAGATGCTTTATTTTTACCAAATATCAGCCCCACGTTAGGCGAATACCTTTTTTACCGTCTCCGTGGCCCAGTGGTTAAGGCGTCCGCCTACGGAGCGGGAGGTCGTGGGTTCGATCCCTGACCGCGTCATACCGAAAGACGTTTAAAGTTGGAACAAGTAGCCCCCTTACCTGGCGCTTGGCATTTAAAGGGTAGTGCTTGGAAAAGTGGTGTACTCAGTACTGGTTTAAACCAGGAAAGTTGTACCCCGTGTATCGGTGCTTTGAGATAGGGCACAAAATTAATTGGCAAGGTCTAAAGAAATACATACAAACAATTCAAAATTCCAAAATAAGTCGTCATCATTGTCATTTAATATTTCTTCAAATGTTCCATACACATCATAAAATCAAAATCTACATTAAAATCAATCAAACTATCGTTGCTCATTTTGTTTTAATTGCTTTACTGCAGATTTTAGTTTTGCAGGTTGCCAATAATTTTACTACAATTTCATTGAAAAAAATAGTTCCGTAGTAAATATGCCCCGCCCATTAGTATTCTTTGCACCCAATGACAGGACAGAAGTATCGAACAAATGCACGCGATTTCGATGGGAAATGCCATTGCACTTTATACAGAAATAATGTGAAATTGATAAACAACAACCATCGTTAAGGAATGAAGTGTTAATGTAAATATTACATTGTGGTATGTCTCCACTGTTGTGTACGCTGTTAGTGTCTCGTTTAATCTGTTGAGCCTTAAAACAGGAATAAAACTTGTTCGACTAACTGGCTTATTACTGTAGTCTTCATTGTGATATTCTGTTTAAATATCGGGTCCCAGCAACAGTAACAATAAAAGGGATGTTGTCGGCTTTGTAGAGTAACTGCGTTTTTACTTAGGAATGAAAGGAAAGAAACGGTGGAATTAGGTCTCTTCAAAGTTGTTTCATAACCCTGCTCACTGATAGCACAAACCTGCCAACAGAAACGATAGGTTTGTTCTAACGTATGCTGATTTCAACCAAACACCCATGATACACATTGAAATCTTGCACCTATCTTTTCAATGTTGACACATTCTGCCATAATAGCAACTTTTTTCATATGTAACAAAAAGCCCTTGAATATAATCTATAAGGCCAAAACAAATAATTGTTTGTTTAGGGTAACCTTCCCAAAATTGCTAGGTAGGGTAGGTAGGATTTATTTTTTTATTTTTTATTATTATTTTTTTTCAAAATCTGTCGTAAGTTCAGAGTGTTTTCTTGCACATGGCAGTCTTTCCTACATTACTGTCATTGCCTGACTTTGTTTTATCATATAAAAAATAATTCTGATTAAAATCTGCATTTATCCACCCTTCGTAACTCTATATTCGCTAACGATTTTTTTTTGCTCAGAAACGGAAAAAAATAGTTAGGGTCGGCGCATTTTTATAGGTATGGTCAGGTTACCCGAAACGGACATATTTATTTTAGGCCTTATGTATATGGTACCCGAAAGCAACCTTTGGCTTTTAAAAATACCAGTGAAAAAGATTTTAATTCTGGTCATATTTATGTTTTGAAGCATACGATTTATATTGTTTTTGTTACGGAAAACACATCAAGAAACAATTTGTTTAATAAAACGGAGAAATAAAGAGAAGACTTTCCGACTTATCTATCTTATTTTTGTGGGGCACGAAACCGGAACCAAACATTATATTTTACGCCTTGCTAATCTTATTTTACTCCATTTTAGGTGTCTTTTACTTGTGTTTTTTATACTTGCATCGAAATAGCAGCTGATGGGCCTTAAGCACCTAATAAGTATGTCTATCCAAAATTTCACATGTGACTTTCCCATCATGTACACAAGGTTTTGTCCATTAAATAGAGATATACATATAACTTGTATTCTATCTGAAGATGGATTTGCTATTGGCATCGAAGTCGAGCAAGACGAAGGCTTTAACACCAACATTTGGAAATGTCTCTATAGCAACTATAAACATCTCACATCAAAACATGCAGCACCAGTCTGCATACGCATCGTGTTCTGCCGCACCATACTGTATTAGCGCGATATAATCCGCCGCACCATACTATTTAAGATCAGAATTCCGCGCGCCTTGCAGCTTTAACATCATTATTCCATGCACCAAGACAGCTTTAACATAATAATCACACGCGCCCCGCTGCTTTAACAGTATAATCACAGGTACCTTTCTGCTTTAACTGTATAACCCCACGCGCATTCCTGCTTTGACATGATGATCCTGTGCGCCATGCTGCATTAACATCCTTAATTCAGGCACCAAGGCAGCTAAAAGCAACATAATCCCACGCATCTCACTGCTTTAACATAATAATTCCACGCACTTTGTTGCTTCACATCACTATCCACACGCGCCTTTCTGCGTTAACAACATTACACGCGCCTTGATCCTTTAACATTAAAATCCGTCGCACCATGCTGAGTTTACTTCATATTATGCCGCACACTGCTGCTTTAACATTTGAATCAGCAGCACCATGCTGCTTAAACATCATCATTTGACGCTCCATGCTTCTCATACATCATAAACCACCTGACCATGTTTATTTAACGTCTAATCAGTCGAACTATAATGCTTTAAATAACATCATTATTTGCCTTATGATGCAATATCTGCCGCTCTATCATAATCCCCAATCCCAAACAACTTCTATAAAAGGGGTGAACTTCATTAATATTCAGAAACATATTCACTTGAAAGGGTCCAAGGTCAAGACGATGAAAAAATATAGCATGTGCAAAAATACTATGCTTAAAACGGGGTAATACTAAATCGCAAACACTAGTATCGATATTTATTCACGCTTTACATTTTAATGCAACCTTTGCGAACGCATATTTAGTTTTGGGTCAATATATAAGTTTTCTTGAAGCTGAACAAGTATCCTGGTAAAATGAAGAAAGCGATGTGTGGGCTGTGACCGCTAACAAAAAAACACAGGAATTTGACTCAATGTTTGGTCTGAAATGATATATTAATGTCATTATATGACCAAATACTGACAAAACAACAATTTCGGACACAGACCTGGCCACTAATACTATCATTAAAGAAAGGACCGGCACTCCGGACGTGCCTAAAATCAGGTGAGTCAGTTTTGATCTCTGTTTTCTTTTACACAACCGTCATAATCTAAACATACAATACAGTTTTGATAAGCGCTATCCATAACCTTTGCAATGATGAACAGCACTTGACACTTGTTTCGCAAATCAAAACGAAATCGAGCAAATAATTAATCCTGTCAGTGCGATTTTCAAAGGTCGGAAAACAATGTGATCAAAGTCAAGATCATGCACAGGTGGCATATCGCAACAATTCATCGACTGTTCAAACATATATTAACAAAGATTGGTAAATGCATCTATAAAAACCAACCTTTCTTGTGTTTACCATCCAAATGCAGTAAAAACAACTTTCCGCAAATTATTTTCTGTCAATAACGGCCATTTTTCTTTGCGAGCGCCTGGCTGATGGCCTTGAAGTTGACCTTGTTTTCGATTGGATTCTCGCAGGGCCCGGCTAATCGAAAATAAGGTCAACTTCAAATTGTTGTAGTATCTATTTAGTCATATAATGACTTTAATGTATCATTTAAGACCAAACACTGAGTTAAATTCCTGTGACAAAAAAGAGGTTCTTCATTTAATTTGAAATAAACGAATACCATTTATGCCTAATTGTTGGTTCCTGAATATTCTTGTTTGTATAAAGGGAAAAAAAAAGAATCACAAAAAGCCCCTGTATATTTTTTATAAAACAATAGTTAAAGGAAATTTCAAAATATGTGAAGTTGCCAGTCATGCAATAAGCACTATTCTTTAAAGACTTCATTAGTGTTTCTAGTGCGTCAAATTCGTGTGTAATCCGTTTACAAAGGAAACAAGATTATTATTTTGCTCAAAATGTTTTCGCTTCAAGGTCGTTTAACCATTTGTCGTTCTTCATAACCAGATTGAAGACATCCAAACGGTTACAACCTGACCTACTCGCTGCTTCCCATTTGTGTCGACGAGTATTGACATATACACGGCACGATTATTAAAATTGTAAATTTCAGACATATACGAACTAAATTACCATTCCGTTTCCTACTTCATCTTTTAAACTAAATTATTTTTTTTATATATTTCCTGCATTTCGATTAAATTTGGAGATTTATATGTGAAATAACAACAGTGAAAAACAAAGGATTGAAATTATCAACTTTTAGAACTACTTTTACAATCAATTTTGAACATTAACATTATATATATCATAATAGATTAAAGCAACTGCTCAAACATAATTTTGAGATTATATCATCTATTTTATAGCTTTATAAATTGCATGACTTTGAAATTCGAACTTTTCAGAAAATTCACAATACTGTAACAATTTGGACAATCATGCAATTACTGTTACCATTTGGAACATAGTTTCATTAACTACAATTAAATGATAGATGTGTATAAACAAATGGGATTTAAAATGAGCAAATAATAATTTTTAACTAAAAGTATTGGAGAACTATTTCTCAACAAGGACAGTATACGGCATCGGCGATCAAACCATTACGTCAGGGCCTCCCAAGTGTAGCCGGGTCATAAATGTGTATTCCAAAAAGAAGGTACATGTAGTTAGATTGTTTTTTGGAAATACCGCCGAAATGAGCATAAAAGAAACAGATCACTTGATGATTACATAATAAGATCGTACTTTATTTCACTCGTGGTCATTTTAAAACTATAGTTAAAATATGTTTTTCGTTGACCCTTGTTATATAGAATACGATTTTACACTAAAATAAACAAATATCCTTTATCTAGAAAATGATATTTATATTAACCAGTAATACAAATTCTCAGATATGATTGGAGTGAACTGTCATTAATTGCAATAAATAGAAGTCGGTCTTAGAAATGATGACATAACATTAACAGGTAAAAAGAAGCTTAAAAAAGTACATTGTACTGGCATTAGCTTACAAAAATTCTTCCATACACTAGACTGATTAACTTTATAAAAGGATCCACAGAGGCTGAATCTCTCACGTCAACAGGCTTAATTCATTTACGGCTTGTCAGCAGCTTAATAACCAGTTTTGAGTTACTATAACTAAATAGATTCGATGTTATACCACGTACCATAGCATGAACATGCCAAGCACAGCGTTTGTCGGTGAACTCATGGTCGATGCTTTGTGCCGCTCCCCGTCGTAGCGTCCATGCCTGGGTTTCAACATGAGGGTAGCGACAAGCCCAGTGACCCCACCCACAATGTGTACAGGCCCCGCCCCCGCTATATCGACCACGCCCAGCATATAGAGCCAGCCCTTGGATGACCAGACCCAGTGAGCAGGGATGCTGAACAGGACCGTGTTGATCATGGAGAAGATCATGTATGAAACTAGCTTAGTCCTTTCCGCCATTGCACCTGATCAAAGAAAAATGAAGTCATTATTCTATGTAAGATCATTCTAAACTGATTTTATGTCAAGGTGTGTTTTCACGATAGTTGATCGATTTACCAATTCTGGAATGTTGTTTTTGAAAATTGAAGCCTTACGTTATACATAAAATTATTATGGGTTTACTGATCCAGCAATGAGAAATATAGAAAAAAGCACAATTATGAGCGGGAAACTTACAGAGATCTTGTTTAATGACCCATGAATCGAAGCCAAACCTCAACGGACAATGAAGATACAGAGAAAATGAATGTTTTAACAGCAAATTTCACCATTGATTGATTCCTTGAGTCCTACGTTTTCTTTATTAAAAACATAGCTATTAAATTAATAGAATAAAAATAGGTGTTTTTAGAGGGAAAGTTCAAACGCATATATTTTGTAATAATAATGCATGTCACAAGACACGCAATCGTAAAATGGCATCCGTTTGTAACGTATTGTTTTGTAAGTTTCATTCAATACAATGTTTGAAATAAATAGTGTATGTACCAGATACGATGGTTGTGGCGGTGGTCGCAAACGAGGCTTGGAAAAAAAACTTGGAATACACTATCCCGAGTTTCTCATCTTCAGCAGTCACAAAGAAATCACCCCATCCGATGAAAGCGTTGCTGAACGAGGCATTGCCAAAACTGAGCCCGTAACCAAAAATCCAGTATGTGAGACCTCCGAACACAACGTCCACTGCGTTCTTGACCATTATATTTAGCTCATTTTTAACGCTTACTGTTCCGCTTTCCAGGAGTCCAAAACCTTAGGGATAAAACACATTCATTAAGAAATAAACAGTACGTTTTCTATAAATAATCGTTTGCATTTTTGATGCCAAGTGACCCTCAACTATTTTGGTATGATTTAAAAAGGGTTTATAACTAGGAAATGATATTTTTTTTAAATCCGAAATTATGACAAACATGCCTTTTTAAGCCTTTGAAGATTAGGTAGTTCACGTTTAGTTCTAATTAAAATAAAAAATAACATACCAGCCGCAATTACCTATGGTCATTTATTTTACGTATTTGAAATCAGTAACTAAGCAGCATATTGAGTCAACAGTAATGAGCATTTAACAATTTTGCCAACAGTTAAATAGAAATGACTGACGGGCTAATTTTTTCTATGGATTATATGCAAAACAAATATTGATAGTTTTTCATCGTGGGTGATTCAAGTAGGTACCAACACCTAAATATTATTATGAAAAATTATCATTATTGCAATTACCCCACGCTAGACTCTCTGAAATAAGCATATATAATGATCAAATATGTTTACAGTTTTACAGTTTCAGTTTATTGGCAATATCAGCAAATACATGCTTTTTGGCCAAAATTAACATCAATTTTTTACAAAGATGGCCACAAATAAAGAAAAAAAGAAAAATTCCACACACAAACATATAAGTATTTGATAACTATAATTTTAAGCTACACATGATTACACACACATGCGCACATTCCAGCATATAAATTACACACATATATTAATACAATCAAGATGTCACTGTATGTAACATTTAAACAAATCAAGAAACACCGCCAGCAAGTGCATCGTTTCGTTTTGAAATGGCGATACATACAAATTTTGTTAGGTTCCTGACAGTCATAGAATTATTACTAAATAAGGTAGATACAAATGTTCACACATATACTCGAAAGAGGTCAGAACCAGGTTTCTTTTCTAAATTGTACAGGAGCAGGAGCATGTTGTGTGATATGTAAAAAGGTATCAACACATTCCGTGTGGGAAATTGATATTTACTAAACAACGGTGTCAGCGAAATAAAGTCATAGTCAGGGAAAGCTAAATTTTGAATAGTTGGTCATACAATTATAGCTTCTTCCAAATACAATGAAAATCATTTTATTTTGAATTCTACTCGTTATGGTTAGTTTCGTGTTACCACTTTGTAATATAGGCTCGTGGATCACTTGGATTATCCTCGGTTTTGCTCGATAACGTCAATGTCCTCAGTCGTTGAAATGGCAAATGATAACAAAAGCAATATAGAAACAAAACCAAGAACAACAACGACAGCATCAACAACAGCAACAACAACAACAAATTCAACAAAGACGTCATCAACAACAGCACAATTTAAATTGCATCAACCAATATATACTTGAGATACCTTTCTAGTTATAAAATATACACAACTAAGGTCACATCAAATTGATTTCTTCGTCATCGGATTCTTGCGGTAAGGGCACTCATTTTCAAGGATATTTTTTTGAAAATAAACTGCGCGCACCCTAAACAAATTTCATTTTTTTTTTCGGAGCGCGTCGACATTTAAACTCTGTGATTTTTATGCCTGTAAGGCAATGTTTATAACAGTGCAGTATAGTCTTTTACCAACAATAAACTGATTCAGTAAACAATAACGCTTGTTTTTGCTAAAATAAAAAATAAACGGTTTGCATTCAAGTATTTGTAAACGTCACATTTGCAGACATTTCAACTTCAGTGCTTGTCTTCAAACATTAATTTGACGTAATTGATCCATTACTTATTGGTACATTACTCCCAAAAAGCATTTAAAAGAATTGCGAAAACAGATAACTAACACCTAAGAAAAACAGAAAAGTATCAGGAAATGGAGACTGTATTAGTTATTTCAAATGGCTCTAAAATGATTTACTATTTTTTGTTTATTCTTCTCTGGTTAGAAGTTATGTTCATGTTTCTAAAGAAAGAAAAAACCCAAGACATAGCTGTTGTTGTTTTTACTGACAATAAAACATGTCGTATTTAATGTAGTGCCTTTAAAGTACTGTATACTCAAGTTTAAATTGTGTAATTTTTAAAGTTATGCTTTTTAAAGTTTTTCCTAATTTAACATGTGTTCGGAGTTTTTTTACTCATATTGAAATAGCACCAGCCGTTAGTCTGTGCATATGTGTGTCCCAATTGCTCATACCCAAGCTGTAAATTTCTCATGTATGGACAAGCACAGAATTTCTTATTGCAATGACATATTTTCAAAATTTGCTGTATTTTGATATTCCATTACTAGTTTTTACTTCTCTTCAAATACCACTTTTGGGGCATTCGTCTCTAACAGTAACAACGCTACTTTGTATGGCTGTAGTTAAAATTCAATTGACTAAATTTTATCAATCCTGATTTTTATTATTTCACTGTCATATTTTTTATTTTAACATGATCATGTTAAACAACATATTGCCAACTTTATACTTATAAAACAGATTTGAAGCTGATGATTCTCGGTGAAGTTTTGCTGTTTTATTGTAGGTAATACCCAGTCATGGGTGTGCTGTAAAATAGTGTTACTCCTGTTGATGCGATTTGTTTTGGAGAATAAATAACCTAAGCCACATTGTTCTTCATGTTTCTACATTTTTATGTATGAAGTGTAAACTAAAAATATTTTTTTGGTATAATCAAATATGAAACAAACATATGTGTATTACTTGATTCGCAATAATGTCATTTTTATCTTTTGAGCATTGTTAAAAAAAAATTTTTTCATTTGATTTGGGAAAATTCAAAACAATTACATATTTATCTTTGTTCGGTACATAAGCTATACTTAAATCCTTTATAGACAGAAAATGTTGCTTTTTATCGTTATCGCTTCATCTTTAGTTTTGTTATGTTTTTTCTCTCGTTTCAAAAATATCTTATTAAAAAAATAAATATTTTTCTTCGCTCCATTTTTTAACAAGAAAATCCGTTACCACGACATAAATTTGTCGTGTCCGAACCCTGTTTAATTCGCATGTAAGTTAATATTTATTTTAAATACAAAGGAATGATATTAAGATGATTGAAGAATATATATTTTTTACATAGATACTCATTGACACTTGACATATATAGAAACGAGGTTATTGCATCATTTGTATTTGGTATCTTGGGAAATGTAGAGAACAAACTATTTTCCTACACGAAAGCATCATATTTGTTATAAGCCTCTTACGAAAAACAAATCTCTCGCTGACATGGCACGAAACTATAAGTTAACTGAGTTTTCAAAAAAGACATTCAGCTTTGAGCTGCTTGTGGAGTTGTGGATCGTTTTCGGCACGGATCTCTTTGTATTTGGACGCATGTCTAAGGCTAATTGTCCAATGGTTATTACGCATGTTTCACAGATTTAAGGCTTATGGGCTAACTGTTAAGACATATTGTCAGGTCTGTGTGAAGAACTTGCCATCCTTGAAGGCCATCAATCTAAAGAATTTATCGGCTTTTTCTGGATGTGAAATTCTGATTCATAAATACATGATGACTTTACATGTCAGAGTTTAATTTGAAAGATAATTTAGGTGTACAAAAATGACATTATTATCTTAGTTATTAATAACTGAAAAATATTTAATAATTCTAAATGTTAAATATATGAACGCAATTTACAGCAACATTCCGATTAACAGCCCATTAAAATGTTTCTTGGGCACTGTTAATGTTAAATTTAATTGAACAAAGTAAAATTGAATGAAGAAAACAGTAATATAGTTTACATGTTATTCTTCGAAAACTGACTCAACAAGTTTTACTTTCTGTATTAAGTTATCTTATTTATCTGAATGAACAGAGGTAAAACAGGCTAGCAGACACATTTTCATTGAATTTTGGAAATCATAGCCCAAAACAGTTAAATGATTTTCTAAGCTTTTGGCAAATAGTGCATTTCTACTTTAACATCATTTTAAGTAAATTACATCATAATATGCTCAAATATATTTTTTAAAGTGTTTCATTAATGAAGGTGCAATTACTTCCAATTCATTTATACACTGTTATGTCATGAATTAAGATATATTAAAGTGTTCAAGTCTGAATAAGTACCATTACTTGTAGTTTGGTAACACAAATGTATATTTGCATCATAAAAGTATGATGGTATGATGTACTACATTGCCGGAAACTGTTTCAGCAAATCGTAACGCACACATAGAAGATAAGATCAAAGCACATCCGAATTTTAATCTGATTTTTAAACTTTTATGAAAAGTTATGTACTTTTGATGCATGTACTTATAAGTATATTGTTCCATATTTAGCACAACATATTTAGACTGTGTTAAAATGAGAAATAAATCATCTTTAAAAAGATGGAAGTTGTCACTCAAAGGCATGCGTATTTGAACTTCTTGCTTTAATCCACCGTTCTAATATATTGTATGTTTAATTAGGAAACAGGTAGAATTGTGTGTGAACATAAATCTATTCCAGTTCAAATTAAAGTTTTTGTTTTGTTTCGTTTTTAGTACAAAATCCATTTAGTACCCGTTTTGTTATTGTAAAAAGCTTGTGTAACGCATTCTTGATATTTTACTCTATGAACTTTATTGCATGCGTTTTTCTCAGAAAAATGATAAAATGATTCTTGTTGACTTTAAAGAACTATAATGACAATTAGTGTTCGTGAAATAAATCGTAAATGTCTCGAATGTCCGGCTAGCGTTATGGATGATATGGAGAGTGCGCAGTCAAGATATTATTGACTAGGAGTACACGTTCAAATATATGTGTTTTGATTCACGAGAAGAACAAAATTGAGAAAATTAACGTTGATTGTGAAACTGATGTTGATTCATTCCTATTACGCACAAAATGAGTAAAAATAACCAAGATTAATATTTCTTCAAAATGAGTTTAACCAGTATGGCTTGAAATCTTTCAAATCTTCAAACATAAACTCGGGTCGAATAGTGTATTCGCAGTAATCTAAAGCATGTCACAATCTTTTAAATATAGCAATCTGTACAGTAGATTTCGTGTCAGGAATAGAGTAATTATAAAATCGTGTCTAATATTTGAACACATGTATGGATGACAACGTGAGAAATTAAATCACTGACTTATTATTAATTAAAAACATTAGTTACAAACAACGCTAAAATACCAATCATCATTCAAATTGACATTCCATCAGATCATACGCGGATCGTAAGGCATGTCTTTGTGTGTACCTGACTGCATTGTGAACACAATGAATGTCGACTGGAGGATCCAGGTAGCATCCACTTCCGGATCAGACAATACACCATCCATGTCCACGGCCATCATCTCGTTTTATTCAGTAAGTATTATTCAAACTGTTTAACTTTTATATGTCCTCTGTTAAATGAATTTCTGATTTGCTTTGCATCATTTAACAATGTCGCAGTAAGCTTGTGGCTTCTGGCCTGAAACTTGTGTTTACAATATGTTTGCCTTTCTTACTCATCTGCTAATCACGAACAGGTCTTCTCTATCTTTATGTACAGATATACCGTGACAACAGCCACAGAGACAGCTATTGACAAATAATCATTAATGTGATCCCAGGCGCTTGGCATTCTTCAGGTTACGTATGAAGGATGCGATATTCATTTTTCTGAATAATGTGAAGACGCCTTAAATAAATTAGCATACAACTAGCAATATAGGGATGGGTATGAACTTTTTGTTATTTGTATAGCTTATAACTCATTTTTTACACATTAAAGAAATGTATTCCAAGGGAATGACCGCGAAACGTTGGTAAGTAAATATGACACTACGGTCAACTTTGAATCGACCCCGTCACGTACCCAGAAAAACGTAACGCAGGGCATTGTAAACTTGATTAAGATGAGATTGTTTAAAGCGATGTACTATACATTTGATTGAGTTTTTAAATTGACGAGATACGGTTACACAGAATGATAATTACAAACAGTAGTTGCTAGCTTACTTTAATGTAAAGGGAATAAAAGGCGAAACAATCATGAAGGCAATCATTTACATTAACCTATATCGAAATACATTTGGCATTTATACGTATAACGCTTATATGTTAATGATGCGACTACAATGGGTACACTCAGAACAAGGGCGCCTCAAGCAGAGTGAGATCCACACCAACCAGTACACAGGACTCAAATAAAGACCTGTTTCGGAAATCGCTATTGGAACATTTGAGATATAATGTCATAACACAAATTATTGAAAAATACTTGTTTAGTTTATTTAAACTTCTCTAATATTTGCTTTCTTCCATGTTTCTTGTTAACTTTGTGATTTTTGTTTTGATGTTCTATGTCTTTGGCGTTTACCCAGTGCCATTAAACCGGGTTTATGTTTAAACTCTTTGCTACTGAGCTTGTTTCTGTAGTTTTTCGCATAAATATTAAAGACTTAGTCTTGAGATGATACACACATGGTCAATGAGCAGAGTGAACAAAGTTATTTCCGTCAACTTGTATTATTTAAAAGGTATTATTCAGTAGTTACTTGAGCAAAAAGATTGTTATTGGACTTCAAGTTAATGCATACATTGATAAGATTTACCTTTTGCGTATTTACTTTATTCAGAATTGTTGGGATAAGAGTGAGGTTGTGCACGCAAACTGGTTTTACACACACAGTTAATTTATTTTACTGACCGTTCCAAGGCGGTACCTAACAATCCTTGATAAACACACCTTGTTTTTATATAGTATATATGCACCGTGTTGTCAGTGACATTTTGTGCTTTTGTTCATGTTTCTTGTTTTTTTTTGTGTTTTTTTTTTGGTATTCTATGTCTTTGGCGTTTACCCTGTGTCATTAAACGGGGTTTTTGTTAAACTTTTGGCTGCTGAGCTTGTTTCTGTAGCTTTCCATATAAATATTTACCTACGTCTGGTTAGGATAGGATGACCAATGGTCAGGTGAGAGAGCGGACAAGTTATATCTGGTCAACATATGGCAATAAAGGGTCATAACTCAGGAGTAACTGAAGCAAGAAGGGTTGTTATTCGACTTTACTTACGTCTGGTTAGGATTGAATGACCAATTGTCAGGTAAGAGAGCGGACAAGTTCTATCTGGTCAACATATGGCAATAAAGGGTCATAACTCAGGAGTAACTGAAGCAAGAAGGGTTGTTATTCGACTTTACTTACGTCTTGTTAGGATAGGATGACCAATTGTCAGGTAAGAGAGCGGGTCATAACTCAGAAGATACTAAGCAATCATGCTGGTTAATGAAATACTTCTGAGATATCATCTTCATATATATAATGAGCAGGTTTAATACAGATTTGCCTAAAATGTTTAATTTGAATTATCTTTTAATAAAAATACACATTGCACACAAAGTATACACATTTTATAAAATAATATTGTTTGTATAAATGAACCGATTCCAATGGCACCAACAATGTGACGGCGCCAAAAAACTCCCAAAATCGGAAGTACCATCGTTGACATGAAGATTTTTTTTTATCAGAATTAAATAAATATTTTACTATGAAATACGATATTTGAAAGCTTGGTAGGGAGAACATTAAGGCCATTTTTGCATGCATATTTTAGATGTTTATATTTATATGGGACTTTGTCAGCTATTTTCAAATCAAATACATCAAACGGAGCAGATGTAATATTGCCTTAATACCAAAAGTTAATCAACAAGTTTAATAGAACTGATCTTTATTAAATGCTGATATCGCAAAAATAATATCATTAAGTTAAATGCTTTCATTCATTTTGTCAAATGCTTACTTTCAAGTTAGAAGTCACCTTCTATCGGGAATGTATAAGAGTAAGACTTTAAAATACATACAATTATGATTGATTTTGAAGTGCTGTTTATGTGTCCGGATGACAAACAGTTAAAAAAGTAAAAAGCAACATAGAAATGAAAAATTCACAGACGAATACAAATGTCTGAGTCAACATTGGTGCCGCTATATAACCCTTTTTGGGGAAACCATTTACATTTTTCCCGTCACAAATCAGATGTTACAAGCCAATCATATTGCATATTGCATCAAGTGCTTTAGATAATCAGATTTACATTTTATGGTGTCATTTGGATCATTGCTTTTATTAAAAAATGTAATGGGAGGTAATTGCTGTTTCTGTTTTTCAAGATATACTTTATTTGAACAGATAACATCTAAAAATAAAAGACAATATTTCATTGGGGATTGGATTGTCTGAAGCGATTCGACACAAAATAATCGATTTTTCCGAAGGATGGAATTCATCGGAATCAATACAAACACTGATAATATATTCCTTCGTAAAATATGAAACCTCAAATATAAGTGGATATTGTTTGTTTTTCAAAAATATGTATGTCTCGTTGGAAAAGGTATTAACTTACTGTAGGTTCCATCAACCATGGCATTGGTTCTGTTCCACTAATAGTAAGTAGACACAAATGCCTTACAAAATGTCATCACACATAATGTGAACTTTCTTAGATCCTAACGCGACCTGGCTGTATACGTGAACATCTAGGTCTATCGTAATTCATAAAAATATATACGGCTCAGAGAAGCTATTAGATAATTACAATAATGAACCAACCGCTTGAATTCAGAGAGCTCTTTTGTAGCTAATTATTCTCTTTAAAGCTGCACATTTTGTTTCAAACTAATCTGAAGAGCATTTTTATAGCATTAGTAGATTTGAAATGCCAATTTAATACTGAAGCATTATATGAACTGGTTCATTAATGAAACCATATTTATAACGACTTTTTACCCCAGTTTATATCTGTAGATACAGTACAATTCCCCTTTCGGTATAGTGGTACCAACATACTATTTTAAAACAATGAAAACACGGTACACGTTTAGTGTCATTCTCATTTTAATGGTTTTAGTTGCAGTTGAAACAATATCAGTTTACTGGAATAGCCGTATAGCTTATGTGATTCCGGTGCAGAAGTAAAATAGGCTTGTCAAGTTATCTCCAATTGTTGGATTCTTCCATCTGTACCGGAAACACATGATTGATAATTTCTCATTCACACCTTAAACTTTCGAAATTTATTAAATTTTCGCAAAATATAAAATCACAGTTGAGGTCAAAGGACAGTGCATTGTTGCAGTGCTATTTTTATTAATTCAAATGATACTGTACTTTGTTTTGTTTTTCGAAAAGTATTTATCTAATTTCCCTAAATCTGCAAATCGCTAATAAACTATTCTCAATTTGCGTGTTTATTTGCATCACTCATCTTACATGGGAATGGAGAAAGATATCACATTTTACAGAACACGACCGAGACGTTTATCCGTTATGAGATAAAACTGTTTGTATGGGATATTATGCTTAACTATGTACCAAAATCGCTGCCTCTTTTAATATAGAAGTGAGACATGCATTGCACTGGAGTTAGATAGTTTGATAAAACATCATCAAATTAAATTGAAAATTCAAGATGCATGCTAGAAAGTGACCGATCGAAATCACAGACGTACACTTTTGTACCACTACGAGTACATAACAATACTATAAGGTCTATCGTGTCGCAATATTTTACCATATATACGAACGAAATAAAATAGCAAGTATTGAGAAAATGACATCGTTGGAAATAAAACGAAATACTTATGCATATGTTGTTGGAACCGGTGATGTTGCTTCGTTGATTCGTTGTCAAAAAAAAATCAGAATGCCTTATTACACATGATAGACACTAAGCAAACTTTGTTGGCAACTACAAAACAGAGCGCAGCATTACAACGAAAGTCCTTAACATACATTTATAACCAAGAGTTACAATAATGAAATGGAAGCGGTTGTAACAAGCCCAGCAAGCAATTGAAGCGCCTGTTTTAGTGAAAAGGGGCAGTCAATCGAATATTGAGTTTAATGGAAATATAGTGAAATGTGATTTAGTTAAAGCGACAGTCCGCAAAAGTAACCGTATTTCAAAAGTTTTTAATAAGTTCCACATTGTTTCAGACCGACTGAACCGCAATTATTTTTTAAAAAATCGCTTTAATAACTTAGATTTAACAAATTGAAAATTGCCGAAAGTTGCTATTTTTAGACGGCAAAAGAGAAAGTAGGTCTACGGTTTTTTCGACTACTCTTGGGGGCGATACTATTTCCCGGTCCCGGTCTCATCCGGTCCCGGTCTCCTCCGGTCTCTGTTTTATAGTAGCTATCGGGCGTGATCAAAAAGGTGTTAATGACCGCGGGGGGTAATAGGATTACAAAAGATTACAGTTGATTAAAACATTAGATATTTGATGATAATTATGTCACTATTTATTTCAAATTTTATATCAATAAAACATAAAATAAATTTAGGCAAAGATAAAAACATGAAATATGCACATGTACTGAAATTAATGTCATGAATAACAAACACATTGAGTGTGTGTTTTTTTCATATTAAATTCAGTTATAAGTATACTATTGATAATAGTAATACAAAAAATAACAATGCTTGACTACATGTAAATCAGATATGAGTCGGATATGCAAACATGGAATTTTTCAATTGTAATCATTTATGCTTAAAAAAATTTATGTCGGGGGGGGGGGTAAACATAAAAGGAAGAACAATAACATAACATAACATAATTTAAAAGGTGCAATTCTAAGTTACTTCATACTCTAGCCGTCCTCAATCTTTTATGCAAAAAACATGAGCATTTGTACTGCATCGCATCTTTCTCTACACCTTTAACACGAATTGCATAAATAGTGTATACCTATAACAAATTGCATAAATTAAGACATAATGTTTATATATTTTATACCATTTTGTTACATATAAAAACAAATAAGATTGTCAAAATCGTGTTATAAACATCAGCAACACAATCCGTTGCCTGGGGCCATAAGTTATGAACCGGGAATTATGAGACCGGATGAGACCGGATTTTACGAGGAGAGACCGGGAAATAGTATCGCCCTGCGCATGCGCAAGAACTTTGGAATCCCACTGTTTTTTCTATTTATATAACCGTTAACTCTCGGGGGCCGATAGTTAAGAAGAGATATTGAAAATGACACGAAAAACTCATTTCTAGGTCGATTTGAACCAAAAATTTTTTGGATTCGTCAGTCAGGAATGCTTATCAACACATAGATGGATTTTTTTTTTTCATGGCTAATTTGCCCGATTTGCGGACTGTCGCTTTAATGCCGAACCTAAAGGACGACCACGACGTTGACGACGACACGAAGGATTTAACAGTAAATTGATTTCTTGAAAAGCAGACGGGATGATAATACAGTGGTCTTGTGTGATGCCACAAAAACAAATGCCGAATCAAAACAGACTGCCATTGATAGACAGCAAAACAGGTCAAACCACACAAAATTCTAAAAAAACGAAAACATCGACAACATCAATAAAACAACAGCTGAATATTTTACCTGACTGCATTGTAAACACAATGAAAGTCGAAGAAAGGATCCAGATTGCGTCTGACTGGGGATCCGCCATTGCGCCGTCGCCCACTACTGTCATTACCTAGAGAGCATTTACAAACAATAAAACCAAACGTCCAGACTTATTTTATCACACATTTCTAGCCAAACCAGAAAGTAGTCATTTGCCCAATTATTAGAAATCATTGTACTTCCAATTGTACTATTTAGAGAAAATTATATGACGTCAAAGGTTTCTAAGGCAAACATAATGGAGACACCTTCGGATATAAATCTTTTGAATGTCAGGGTACCTTTAAGGTTATTTATTTTCAGTTTATGTAAAGTAAAATATAGTTGGTATAATGCCTCAAACGGATAATTTGTCTTCTTTAACGGCTTAAACATTATAATGGACAATGATTTTCATACACAGTCGTTTTTAAGAAGACTATCTTGATCAAATTCCTGCTAAGAGATATCTTACAAAATTGATGACTAGAAATACTCATCTACCAATTGAAGCTGGAAACTGGTGTTATATAGAGCTAAATGAAAACGCATGTGAATCATGTGATAGAAACTGTAGTTGTGATGAATTGCTGTATGTACTTGAATGTAGCTATTCTTGTGTAATATTGTTTTATAGACAATGACCTCGGCCTCAAAATGTTTTAAAATTAAAATGGTAAGATCATCAAATTCATAAACTTATGCAATTTCATTCTTGTTGACAAATTCAGTTGAAGAAATTCAACGTAATTTACTCCTCCATTAGTAATTAATTTTTGAAAGTATACATTATTTTTCAGTGATAGTATTTTTAAGACTAAAGTTTTGTATAAGTGTTATGCATGTGAGAGCAAATTTCTTGGTAAAGACAAACATTCGGTTGAACGTAAATGCAAACAATAATTATGCGTATGTGACACTCGCATTTTATGGTCATTCAGTTGTATACCCGCTGATAAGTAGGTCCAATAAACTTATCTGACCGGATTCATTCAATACACCAATACATCGAAAACAAACGAAAACGGATAGCTAACGGAAGATACAGTTTGCGTTATCAGAACTCAGAACAGATCTGCAGATAACCCCAGGAGAGAAATTCATCACGTGTTAATTATAACTGTGACAAATCATATGCTTTCATCAAAGCTATGCAGCCGACCGATATCATCTGTTACATTCATTTCAATTAAATGTCTAGTTTTTGCTAACAACAATTACCATTTACATCTAGGATAGTAAAGTCTAGAAGGTTGCGATTTCCGCTTTGTTTTGCAAGTAATATATCACTCTTATGAGCATTAAAAGGGTTCTTGCCTAAATATATAAATATAAAAACTCATTTTGCCTTGCATTAACATTCCGCGTGATGTAGGTTAAATAAAAAAAAAATTAAGTTCAAAATATTCCATCGTTTATGTAAATTTTTAAGCTTGTCGAATAATTTTATACAAATATTGGTGAGGAACCGAGCGTTATATAATTATGTTTATAAATAATTACTTAGAAAATGGAATTCTGTTGACTAAAAGACACTTACCAAATTTCATGAATAGTCAAGACGACCTCAGCGAATATCGGGTTTCATTTTCTTTACTTTACACTTGCAAAAAAACTTGCGACATGAAAGCAATGCTATATATCCTTATACATGAAGGTTTATCAGTCATTAATATGAAGCAAGCAAATTGTATTAAAAATTATAAATTTACATTACCTATTCTTAAGGTAATTACAGGCACTTATCGGTTACATAGATATTTTGGAATCGACTTTTATTGCCTGTGAACAGAATTATCAAAAGGTAAAATCGCGCTTGTCGAGCGCACTGCCTTTCAGCGCTTTCAACACCTTCATTGCTACTTACAATGCAGTAGAACTCTTCCGAACTGATCTAACTTTAGCTTGTTTGTTGTCAGTCAATAACGGATACATAATTTTCATAATCCAATCTAGAACATGAGATCTGAACCTGATGAAAAAGGGCAAATTTCGAACAAAATAAATAATGGAATAGTTTATATATTTCTTTTATATACTCATTTACTTCTGTAAGTTAGATAGGATGATAAAGATCGAAAACAAGGTTCCAGTGATATAAAAAAAAATCCATTTGACCTAAACACTTTTGATATGTTGTGAATTAAAAAGATCAAGCAGTGTCCGATACCTACCCCCTTTCTTATATTATGCATGCATACCACTTTATACAACATTTCTCGTCAATATTATATTAACCGTCAAATAATATGTGGCCATTCAATGAACTATGATATAAAAATCAGACGTATTCAATGAAATTTAGTATTCGCCAAATATTTTCATCATTGCCTGTGCATATATAGTAGGTAAACTACATAAATCTTATAATTCTGAATATAAATATAAACTGATAAGACGTGCTCGTCATTGTGAAGAAAGGCCATTGAATATGTGGAACAATTACCAGAAATGTTTAGAGTTTTAAAAGTTCTTACTTTAAATGGGCTAGACACCAGATGATAAAACTGCAAGAAAAAAAAATGTCAAAAACTTACATGAGCTTGACATCGTTGTGCACAACGCATTGAATCTTACAAACTAATGTTTCCAACCGCTTACAACACATGTATCTTTTGCAGTATTTGCACATTTTTCTAATTTGAGATTTACTACGATTCTACTACCTATTTCCCAGTAAGTTTAAAATATAGCGGCGGTATATTTATCCGTACTCATAAACAGATATGTATTTAATTTGGGAAACCGTTATGCGCATTTTTAAACGGGGAATCACAGCTGAAACAGCAACCTGATTGTTGCGTTATTATTTTAACCATGTTAAGTTGCGTATCATTGGCATCCTACTAGCTTACATTGACACTTCTAGACTTGTTTTGAGGAAATACTGTTTTTGCCTATTTTTGGACCATTTGGTGTGTAGCCCCTTTAGATGTTCAAAGCTTTCTCGAGTCGCCTGCTGCGCCATTGCGTCTTATATCTGAAGATAAATTAAAATGAAATCTACACATGCATCAGTACATTAACGTTGTTTGCTTACCTGAGACTCGAAGATTTTCTCTTGGTGATATCCAAGCAAATCGCCGCGATTGATATTCCACAAAACAGCTGCAGCTTTATGATCATGCTCCTTGACTTTTACGCCACCGTAAATTTCCAACTACCGATGTTTAATCTAATCTCTTGGACACTCTAAATGACGTAAAGTATGGTGTTCGGTTGGGTTGTAATCATCTTACTAATCCTTACATTTAATATCAAAGCCTACATTATTCGTTTTTGCTGGTAAACAATATTGTGATCTGAATTGTGTTTTTACGCAACCTATCGGCAAGATGAGCTGATGTATTGGGAATTCACGGCAGTGTAATTTTTCTTCTAGCCTCCTTCTATAGACAAAGATTATGGAGTACTTTCGAACGAATTTTCCAGCCAGACAAGCCTGAATTCTGACCATACGATTGTGTTGGTTAAGATTTATGAAAAAAACAATCCATACAAGGCTGATTAGTATACGTATATATTAGGTATAGATTTTGAAAGACGCTTACGGACCTTAATAGAAAAAAAATACCAGGATGAGTGAAAAATATGTGGGTATATGTTGGTAACATACAAACAAATAACGATACACGAAATCGACTTGTTTTACCCCATAATATAAACACCAGAATCTTTTTTATAATTATTTTAATCAGATGTTATTGTTTGCCCAGGTATGTGTTCCAGGTACATACACAATTTGCTTCAGGACATTTTTAGTATATATTCCGCCCTTGAAAAACAACTGATTTTGAGATTACGAAATAGAAAACCAGTTAAGGAATCTAAATCTAGAAAAATCTTCGCTAAATCTAATCACAATTTATTTTCTACATCTCAATATTGCACCAGCATATTATTTTTTTATAGCATGAAAATGTCTTAATAAAGCCAACTGTCTTCTTTAGTATCTAAAGTTATGCACCCTTCAAATTGAAAGTATGTACTGCTCCGTGAAATTGTTGAAGGGTTTGAAGTTATTCGATAACGTTAAAGCATGTTTTTTCTTAGATTGACTGATTTACTGTGACACTCCTCTCGGTGACTACATTTTAATCGTTAATTTCAAATAGACCATATAAGAAATAAATTGAAATTGTATTTCATAACACTTGATGAAGTTTATGGAAAATGCCGTTAAAAAAACAATCAAGTTACAAGTGCTACTGCAAGTGTTTATAGGCTTTTATCAAAAACCTCACGCTTACCTATTACAATATTCATTTTTGTTGTTGAAACAATTCAACTATTTAATTTTCTCCATGGTTGCTTTGTTTCATAACACTCACAATATAAATGAATTCAACGGATGGAATGCATGTATATAAACTAAGGGAACTTGAAAATCGGACTCTATTGATATTTGACCAAGCAATTCGATTTCCTATCGGACAATTATCGAAAGTTCATAACATCATTTAGGAATACATTGTGTGTATATCATGATCATTTAAATGGTTCAACTGTGATCAGTAAGCATTCTTTTTGGAACATTTAGTAAATTTCCAAAACACATTACTGTTTTTAGAACTTTAATGAAAGAACGAAACACATACATAATAATTGCACATCGGATGCAAAATGATGCACATCGCACCGAGTAAGGATCTCAACATTTTATTCTTGTTAACATTAAAAAACCTGTAATATTGAAAGTTGAAATATTATCTAAACTTTATAAAACTGAGACCTGGCCCACAACACCATGATGTAACCTAACCCCCACTTCGACCAATAGCTTGTCTTTCGTTGGTAAGCCTGTTTGCGTTTAAGAAAAACTTCAAAACGTTCGACCTTACTTTGCCTGGGTAGTGACATACACCCTTCCCTGAGGTCACAGCGTCATCACCAGGCGCCACTATTGTGGAAAAGACTGACCTCCCTTGTTTAGATAAACTTAACGAAGATTTACCAGAACGAAAAAATAACATTCATATCACTTAAGCCGCAGTACAAAAAACACGTAAGTAGCTCTAAGTGACAACTATTTTGGAAAAACACTACCAATTGTCACCGACATGACCATATCAGCGATTATTTACCGTTTGTACTCGATAATCGTTTCATCAGTTATGTTTATTTATAATATGATGCCTATTTCTTAATGTGTTACCTTCTTTAAATAAAGTTATTATTATCATTATTTATATTATTATCATTATTATTATTATTATTATTATTATTATTATTATTATTATTATTATTATTATTATTATTATTATTATTATTATTATTATAATTATTATTATAATTATTATTATTATTATTATTATTATTATTATTATTATTATTATTATTATTATTATTATTATTATTATTATTTCCATAAACTGTTTTCCATTCCAACCGACCCTGTCACTTACCATCTACCGACCCTGTTACTTACACTTTACCGACCCTGTCACTTTCCCTTTACCGAACCTGTCACTTACCCTTTACCAACCCTGTAACTTGGCCTTTACAAAACCTGCCACTTGCCCTTTACAGACTCTGTCACTTACCCTTTACCGACCCTGTATTTTACCCTTTACCGACCCTGTCACTTGCCCTTTACCGAACCAGTCACATGCCCTTTACCGACCATGTTAATTGACCTTTACCGACCATGTCACTTTTCCTGTAACGAACCTGTCACTTTTCCTTTACCGACCCTGTCACTTTCCCTTAACCGACTCTGTCACTTACCCTTTACCGACCCTGTCACTTTCCCTTTACCGACCCCGTAGCTGACCCTTTCAGACCATGCCACTTACCCTCTTCAGACCCTGTCACTTACCCTTTACCATCCCTGTCACTTGCCCTTTATCATCCCTGTCACTTTCCCTTTACCGACCCTGTCACTTGCTCTTTACCAACCCTGTCACTTACCCTTTACCAACCTTGTCACTTTCCCTTTACCAACCCTGTCACTTACCCTTTACCATCCCTGTCACTTAACCTTTACCAACCCTGTCACTTGCCCTTTACCAACCTTGTCACTTACCCTTTACCAACCTTGTCACTTTCCCTTTACCAACCCTGTCACTTACCCTTTACCATCCCTGTCACTTACCCTTTACCAACCCTGTCACTTGCCCTTTACCAACCTTGTCACTTACCCTTTACAAACCTTGCCACTTTCCCTTTACCAACCCTGTCACTTACCCTTTACCATCCCTGTCACTTACCCTTTACCAACCCTGTCACTTGCCCTTTACCAACCTTGTCACTTACCCTTTACAAACCTTGCCACTTTCCCTTTACCAACCCTGTCACTTACCCTTTACCATCCCTGTCACTTACCCTTTACCAACCCTGTCACTTACCCTTTACCAACCCTGTCACTTACCATTTACCAACCTGGTCACTTACCCTTTACCATCCCTGTCACTTACCCTTTACCATTCCTGTCACTTTCCCTTTACCGAACCTGTCACTTACCCTTTACCAACCCTGTCACTTGGCCTTTACAAAACCTGCCACTTGCCCTTTACAGACTCTGTCACTTACCCTTTACCGACCTTGTATTTTACCCTTTACCGACTTTGTCACTTGCCCTTTACCGAACAAGTCACTTGCCCTTTACCGACCTTGACACTTTCCCTTTACCGACCATGTTACTTAACCTTTACCGACCATGTCACTTTTCCTGTAACCGACCTTGAAACTTTCCCTTTACCGACCATGTTACTTACCCTTTACCGACCATGTCACTTTTCCTGTAACGACCCCGTCACTTTCCCTTAACCGACTCTGTCACTTACCCTTTACCGACCCTGTCACTTTCCCTTTACCGACCCCGTAGCTAACCCTTTCAGACCATGCCAATTACCCTCTTCAGACCCTGTCACTTACCCTTTACCATCCCTGTCATTTGCCCTTTATCATCCCTGTCACTTTCCCTTTACCAACCCTGTCACTTGCTCTTTACCAACCCTGTCACTTACCCTTTACCAACCTTGTCACTTCTCCTTTACCAACACTGTCACTTACCCTTTACCATCCCTGTCACTTACCCTTTACCAACCCTGTCACTTGCCCTTTACCAACTTTGTCACTTACCCTTTACCAACCTTGTCACTTTCCCTTTACCAACCCTGTCACTTACCCTTTACCATCCCTGTCACTAACCCTTTACCAACCCTGTCACTTGCTCTTTACCAACCCTGTCACTTACCCTTTACCAACCTTGTCACTTTCCCTTTACCAACCCTGTCACTTACCCTTTACCATCCCTGTCACTAACCCTTTACCAACCCTGTCACTTGCTCTTTACCAACCCTGTCACTTACCCTTTACCAACCTTGTCACTTTCCCTTTTCCAACCATGTCACTTACCCTTTACCATCCCTGTCACTTACCCTTTACCAACCCTGTCACTTGCCCTTTACCAACCTTGTCACTTACCCTTTACCAACCCTGTCACTTACCCTTTACCATCCCTGTCACTTACCCTTTACCAACACTGTCACTTGCCCTTTATCGACCTTGTCACTTACCCTTTACCAACCTTGTCACTTTCCCTTTACCAACCCTGTCACTTACCCTTTACCATCCCTGTCACTAACCCTTTACCGAACCCTGTCACTTACCCTTTATCAACCTTGTCAATTACCCTTTACCAACCTTGTCACTTTCCCTTTACCAACCCTGTCATTTACCCTTTACCATCCCTGTCACTAACCCTTTACCAACCCTGTCACTTACCCTTTACCAACCCTGTCACTTACCCTTTACCAACCCTGTCACTTGCCCTTTACCAACTTTGTCACTTACCCTTTACAAACCATGTCACTTTCCCTTTACCAACACTGTCACTTACCCTTTACCATCCCTGTCACTTTCCCTTTACCAACCCTGTCACTTGCCCTTTACCAACCTTGTCACTTACCCTTTACCAACCTTGTCACTTTCCCTTTACCAACCCTGTCACTTGCCCTTTACCATCCCTGTTACTTACCCTTTACCAACCCTGTCACTTGCCCTTTATCAACCTTGTCACTTACCCTTTACCAACCTTGTCACTTTCCCTTTACCAACCCTGTCACTTACCCTTTACCATCCCTGTCACTAACCCTTTACCAACTCTGTCACTTACCCTTTACCGACCCTGTCACTTGCCCTTTACCAACCCTTCACTTACCCTTTACCGACCCTGTCACTTGCCCTACCGAACCAGTCATTTGCCCTTTACCAACCTGGTCACTTACCCTTTACCAACCCTGTCACTTGCTCTTTACCAACCCTGTCACTTACCCTTTACCATCCTTGTCACTTTCCCTTTACCAACCCTGTCACTTACCCTTTACCATCCCTGTCACTTACCCTTTACCAACCCCGTCACTTGCCCTTTACCAGCCCTGTCACTTACCCTTTACCAACCTGGTCACTTACCCTTTACCAACCTTGTCACTTCTCCTTTACCAACCCTGTCACTTACCCTTTACCAACCCTGTCACTTACCTTTACCAACCCTGTCACTTATCCTTAACCAACCCTGACACTTACCCTTTACCGACCCTGTCACTTACCCTTTACCATCCCTGTCACTTACCCTTTACCAACCTGGTCACTTACCCTTTACCAACCCTGTCACTTACCCTTTACTAACCCTGTCACTTACCCTTTACCAACCCTGTCACTTACCCTTTACCGACCCTGTCACTTACCCTTTACCGACCCCTGTCACTTACCCTTTACCAACCCTGTCACTTACCCTTTACCATCCCTGTCACTTACCCTTTACCAACCCTGTCACTTACCTTTTACCATCCCTGTCACTTTCCCTTTACCGACCCTGTCACTTACCCTTTACCAACCCTGTTACTTGGCCTTTACAAAACCTGCCACTTGCCCTTTACAGACTCTGTCACTTACCCTTTACCGACCCTGTATTTTACCCTTTACCGACCCTGTCACTTGCCCTTTACCGAATGAGTCACTTGCCCTTTACCGACCTTGACACTTTCCCTTTACCGACAATGTTACTTACCCTTTACCGACCATGTCACTTTTCCTGTAACGAACCTGTCACTTTCCCTTTACCAACCCTGCCACTTACCCTTTACCATCCCTGTCACTTACCCTTTACCAACCCTGTCACTTGCCCTTTACCAACCTTGTCACTTACCCTTTACCAACCTTGTCACTTACCCTTTACCATCCCTGTCACTTACCCTTTACCTACCCTGTCACTTGCCCTACCGAACCAGTCATTTGCCCTTTACCAACCAGTCACTTACCCTTTACCATCCCTGTCACTAACCATTTACCAACCCTGTCACTTACCCTTTACCAACCCTGCTTCTTACCCTTTACCAACCCTGTCACACACCCTTTACCAACCCTGTCACTAACCCTTTACCAACCCTGTCACTTACCCTTTACCGACCCTGACACTTTCCCTTTAACGAACATGTCACTTGCCCTTTACCGACCCTGTCACTTACCCTTTACCGACCCCTGTCACTTACCCTTTACCAACTCTGTCACTTACCCTTTACCGACCCTGTCACTTGCCCTTTACCAACCATTCACTTACCCTTTACCGACCCTGTCACTTGCCCTACCGAACCAGTCATTTGCCCTTTACCAACCAGTCACTTACCCTTTACCAACTCTGTCACTTCCCCTTTACCAACCCTGTCACTTATCCTTAACCAACCCTGACACTTACCCTTTACCGACCCTGTCACTTACCCTTTACCAACCCTGTCACTTACCCTTTACCAACTCTGTCACTTACCCTTTACCGACCCTGTCACTTACCCTTTACCAACCCTGTCACTTACCCTTTACCAACCCTGTCACTTACCCTTTACCAACCCTGTCACTTACCCTTTACCAACCTGGTCACTTACCCTTTACCAACCCTGTCACTTACCCTTTACCAACCCTGTCACTTACCCTTTACCAACCCTGTCACTTACCCTTTACCAACCTGGTCACTTACCCTTTACCAACCCTGTCATTTGCCCCTTACACACTCTGTCACTTACCCGTTATAGACATTGTAACTTGCTCTCCACAAACCCTGTCATTTATCTCAGTTTTACTTTAATAAATTAAGTACGCAGTTTTCAGATATAGAAACGTGTGCGTTACAGGGGAAGGGAAAAAACTCATCCTGAGGCACAGAGCTAGTGTTTACATTTGTTATGCCCTTAATTACTGTTAACAGCTCAAAGCACAGTAAGGAAATAATGCAGGGTTCTGAGAAGTATTTAAAGATTCCAAATGAAGGAAAAGCCTCTGGGTAATGAAGAATTTTCGCTGTTCTTTTGCGATGGACGTTTAATCATCAATCAAGTAAAATAACTCACTGTCATTTGCAATATGCGTGAAGTTAGCGCTGTGGCACCGTGGCACCATTTCAACTCTGAAAAAAACTATGTGATGCAATACACATAGCTAAGAGCAAACACAATAAACTTATTAATGACCAATATGACAACCCTAATTTCAAGCATAATCCCGCGATTGAACATTGCAAAACCAATGTATTGTTATAAAGTCTCATGCGATGACATGCTACTTTTATCAAATATGAGTGTTTGATATACTTATCGTAAGACATATCTTGTAAACAGTTTTTCAGCATATCCTGCAACGCTATGTATAAAGGCAGGTGACTTGCCACATTTACAACACGTTTTATGGTCAAGCCTGTGACTGCTTGTGCATGGCGACACAGCGGCTAATACATCATTCATATCATCTGAGCTTACGTTGGCTCACGTTGTAACATTACAATTTTCAGACTGTACCACAAATCAAAATCAGGTATCGTGAGATCTACTTTTTGCAATGACATGTAAAAAGAATGAATGCATCGGGACTTCCAACAGGGAGGTATGGGGGCATGCGGTTTAAAGACCGCATTATTTTAAATACGTTCATAAGACTGTAATCATTATAATCTGAAATTAATTTTGGCGTGGAACCAAGGGGAGCAGATGCTTATAGAAAATAACGAGACAAATGAAAATGAGTTAACTAAACTACCCTACCTCATTTTACATACTTAATATAGTTAAAACGTCCTAAGCTGACATCGGATCTCATTTAATTAGATAAACACTAGCAATAGACTCGCGATATGAAAGCATAGTTCATTTTTCTAAGTACATAAAGGTTTATCAGACATTGTTACGAAACTAGCTCACAGTATTAAAATATCATCAATTTAAAGTATTAGATTATGACCAGGGGATTTGTTTAATTTTTACCCCAGTGTGAGGATTAAATGCCCTAGGGGAAATATTTTCACTGAGGCAATAAACAACCGAAATCCATGGTCAACCATGTCTTATCCTGTATGGTGCAAATGTCTTGTCATTCATTCAATGATTGTCTAACATTGTTTAGAAGTAAGTGATGTGAGTTTACTGCTTTCGATAAAACACATTCTTATAAATTCACTTAAGTATCGCAACTTGGGAAAAATTAAACGAAGCAACTTAATTTCATATGAGTAAATTTCGAGAGGTACTTTTTACCGTTTAAAGACGGCTTTATTTTTTGTGTTCTGGAGTTTCAAAGGCTTTAGTTAATAAGTCATCAATCGAAACAGTATTACGAGATAATATTTACTGATTAACAATGATTTCAATCCCCATAAATAAATGTATGGTTGTTTAGCTACTTTTCTTTACAAGATGAACTTAGTATAGGCAATATTTACGACTTATATCCCTTTTTGACACTAATATTGAAAGATATTAATCTTTTTAATGGTTTTTCAGATCCTGAAAATAAAACAATAACACTTGCGTAAAACAAAAGTAGTAGTTTATGTGTGTTAAGATATATTGGTTTAAATACAATGAGTTAGAATTCTCCTTCCAGATCATTTACATAAATGAAAAAACTGAAAGGGACAAGAGGTCACCTCGACGTGTCCCTATGGAGAATACAAACAACTTTATCAAATAAACATTTTTTAAATGTTGAGCTTGATTTTGCATTGCAATAAATCGACTGTTTTGTAATTATTATCATCCCACGTACGCCATTTAATCAATTTGTAAACATTCAACAAAACATACATACAACTTATTATTTCGTTTTAGAGTACGTTCGACAATACTGTTTAATACTTACATGTTATTAATTGTGCCCATAGTTGCTCCTTGCGTAAGATGTAAATAGTGTAAACAAAGTTGTTTCTAAATTATCTATTATTAGCTTTTCGAGTAAATACTTTTCAAAGTTATTCGTCCATAATTTTCAGCTTAAAGTTCGTTTTCATGTAATGGTACAGTAAAGCCTTCCCTAAACTGAATGAAAATAACCTAGTTTTGATGCCTTGTAAAACAGGGCATCGAAACATCCTAATAAATCATTTTTGATATAGTGCTAAAACAACTTGCCGGGAAACAGCCGGAATGCACAAATGCACAATCAACATGATACTCGTGCCGCTAGAAATCGCAGATTAACCATGAATATGAATATTTCGAGTCCCACGAGCATTAAAGTGTGTCTGTTTAAACAAGTTCTCTGCATTTTCAGATGATAGAAATATTTTTATACAATAAACAACCTATTTCAATCATGCAATCGACAAATGCACTGTCTCTTCTGACATGGATATTACCATAATGTTTCCACTGAAGCAAAACAAAAAAAAATGCTATACAAAAAAATGTTTCGCCACACGGGCGTTTTGGCCCAAATATTAAGCTAGTAATTGAATGCTAAAAGTATGCGGTGTGTTCACCTAATTTAGGTACATTCTTTGCATTATAGCTAATTCTTTTAAGTTCTTAAACTTTTGTAACAATAGCATTTCAATGATTATGCAAAATTTGACCTTGTCACGACATACCTTGTAATTCGCAATAAACGTCATGTTCAAGATAAATTAGGTCATGACAACTTTTTACATAGCGAAACTGATGCAATCATTAGAGACAATCAAGCATGCGGCTATATATTTTGTGTTCCACTAGGCTTGGGAAAATAGTTGTGTGACGTAATCACAGGCTCTGAACACGTGAATCAATAATTGATCAGACAAAACATTGTTTTAACTGTATAGCTGGTAACATCTGCTCCTTGTGGAAGTGGACATTTTGTCTACTTCTGTCATATGGGTGGTATACCGTACCGACCATTATGTGTCTAAACACAAACTCTACAATCATGTTGGCTTGATATATATATAAGTCAACAATGAGTACAGCAGTTTAGCTTTACACTTGTTAATTAGCAAATAGCAACAATAGGTTAGAATTCCTTCATCAGTCAATTTATAATCTGGCTTTATTATTTGGAAATGCGGTTATGTTTGATAAAGTCAGCCATAAACAATGTATGGATAGACAGATACTTTTTATTCTTCAAGAATGGAGAACATAATGTCCAAACAAATTCGAATAATAGCCTAGTGTACAAAATATACATATCAGCATATGAAAAAGTCTTTGTTTTACAGTAGTGTATACAACATGTTTAGTTTCAAAGTTATTGAGATCGTAACCAACATTATAAAGTAGGTTTATGCTAGAAATACATCATCGTGTTCATAATTAAGGCAAGCTTTCTATACAAAATTGACCAGAATCGGTTTGTATAGCTACCTTCATACTGGCCAGAACGCGATGTTTGCATTAATTCTGAAAACAGACTAGAAATGTCAATCGCTGTATCCAAATGCCGTTAACGATTCGTTTTTGTTTATTTTGCAAAAATATAACATTTGTTCAATCACTTTTCACAGAGGTTTCACAAAGTACTATACTTGCAAGAGCGTTTGGCATTGAAAATTACTTTCCAAATCCGCCGAAAAGAGTGAAGCATACAAAGCCTACTTGAAGACAGCCTTCAGCAACATTCCACAGATTTTCTGGGATAAACTCCGAGGAGCAGGGCAATTCGCGAAGTTTCATTTGCAGTATTTATGCATATCATTAGCTCTAAATGCGTAATATATGCGGTAATTAATGATTTATTTCCATAAAAAACTCGATGGGAATTGTCCAGTACGTGTTTAAGTTTTTAAATACTCAAAATATCGTATTTCAGCAATAGGCGATACACATTTGGTATAAAAATGATTGCCTGTCAACATTTGAAAAACTCGTGAGCCCATTCAAAAACACAATCTTGGTAAGGTAACTTGGACTTTAACTAGTGTTAGTTATGTAATAAGTAACACAATGTTTTAGTTTGTAAGACCAGCGTTGTCTTAATACTGATCATACCAGGCACCACTATTACTGAATGTTGCCCTTTTGATTTTCATTATGTTAACGGAGATAAGTTTTATCCGAGCAAAGGAAACACAAATGGTGTAGTATGGTAAGGTCTTCTTATAATTGTTCATTGTGTAGGTGGCAGCATATTTACATCGTCAGAGAGTTTAGAATTACCGGGGCAAAAAGGTGAAAATCTTCAACGTGAAACAACAAAAACCCACCATACGAAATCACGCTAATCTAAAGGCAAAAATAGAGCACGTTTTTTCCATTTCATATGATTTACTAATAATACAATCAAAATACAGGGATGAGCTTATTAGTCGAAAATTACAAAATATACCCTGTTTAGGGCCACAACGCAAGGACCAAAACGGCAATGAACTGGAGACACATGCGTATGAGCATCACATACACAAATAAAAAAACAGACGACAACGACATATATTCACAAAGGTAAAGGGTAACACTGAACGCAAATTACTGAGCAAACCAAGTGGAACAAAAGAGAAATACTGCTGTGAGAAATGAAATCATGTCATATGTAAACGGTTATGGCTATTATAGCCACGTGATGTTGCGTACTAGTGTCATGAACTCCTTGAGTTTCAAAGGTTTTAGTTAATAAGTCAGCAATGGAGAACGGTATTTCAAGGTAACGTTAACTGTCACATGATGTTGCGTACTAGTGTCATGAACGCCCTGAGTTTCAAAGGTTTTAGTCAATAAGTTAGCAATGGAGAACGGTATTTCAAGGTAACGTTAACTGTCACGTGATGTTACGTACTAGTGTCATGAACTCCTGAGTTTCAAAGGTTTTAGTTAATAAGTCAGCAATGGAGAACGGTATTTCAAGGTAACGTTAACTGCCACGTGATGTTGCGTACTAGTGTCATGAACACCTTGAGTTTCAAAGGTTTTAGTTAATAAGTCAGCAATGGAGAACGGTATTTCAAGGTAACGTTAACTGCCGCGTGATGTTGCGTACTAGTGTCATGAACACCTTGAGTTTCAAAGGTTTTAGTTAATAAGTCAGCAATGGAGAACGGTATTTCAAGGTAACGTTAACTGTCACGTGGTGTTGCGTACTAGTGTCATGAACGCCCTAAGTTTCAAAGGTTTTAGTTAATAAGTCAGCAATAGAGAACGATATTTCAAGGTAACGTTAACTGTCACGTGATGTTGCGTACTAGTGTCATGAACGCCCTGAGTTTCAAAGGTTTTAGTTAATAGGTTAGCAATGGAGAACGGTATTTCAAAGTAACGTTAACTGCCACGTGATATTGCGTACTAGTGTCATGAACTCCTTGAGTTTCAAAGGTTTTAGTTTATAAGTAAGCAATGGAGAACGGCATTTCAAGGTAACGTTAACTGTCACGTGGTGTTGCGTACTAGTGTCATGAACGCCCTGAGTTTCAAAGGTTTTAGTTAATAAGTCAGCAATAGAGAACGGTATTTCAAGGTAACGTTAACTGTCACGTGATGTTGCGTACTAGTGTCATGAACGCCCTGAGTTTCAAAGGTTTTAGTTAATAAGTTAGCAATGGAGAACGGTATTTCAAAGTAACGTTAACTACCACGTGATGTTGCATACTAGTGTCATGAACTCCTTAAGTTTCAAAGGTTTTAGTTAATAAGTAAGCAATGGAGAACGGTATTTCAAGGTAACGTTAACTGCCACGTGATGTTGCGTACTAGTGTCATGAACTCCTTGAGTTTCAAAGGTTTTAGTTAATAAGTCAGCAATGGAGAACGGTATTTCAAGGTAACGTTAACTGTCACGTGATGTTGCGTACTAGTGTCATGAACTCCTGAGTTTCAAAGGTTTAAGTTAATAAGTGAGCAATGGAGAACGATATTTCAAGGTAACGTTAACAGCCGCGTGATGTTGCGTACTAGTGTCATGAACACCTTGAGTTTCAAAGGTTTTAGTTAATAAGTGAGCAATGGAGAACGGTATTTCAAGGTAACGTTAACTGTCACGTGGTGTTGCGTACTAGTGTCATGAACGCCCTGAGTTTCAAAGGTTTTAGTTAATAAGTCAGCAATAGAGAACGATATTTGAAGGTAACGTTAACTGTCACGTGATGTTGCGTACTAGTGTCATGAACTCCCTAAGTTTCAAAGGTTTTAGATAATAAGTTAGCAATGGAGAACTGTATTTCAAGGTAACGTTAACTGTCACGTGATGTTGAGTACTAGTGTCATGAACTCCTTGAGTTTCAAAGGTTTTAGTTAATAAGTCAGCAATGGAGAACGGTATTTCAAGGTAACGTAAACCGTCACTTGATATTGCGTACTAGTGTCATGAACGCCTGAGTTTCAAAGGTTTTAGTTAATAAGTCAGCAATGGAGAACGGTATTTCAAGGTAACGTTAACAGCCACGTGATGTTGCGTACTAGTGTCATGAACTCCTTGAGTTTCAAAGGTTTTAGGTAATAAGTCAGCAATGGAGAACGTTATTTCAAGGTAACGTTAACTATCACGTGATGTTGAGTACTAGTGTCATGAACTCCTTGAGTTTCAAAGGTTTTAGTTAATAAGTCAGCAATGGAGAACGGTATTTCAAGGTAACGTTAACTGTCACGTGATGTTGCGTACTAGTGTCATGAACTCCTTGAGTTTCAAAGGTTTTATTTGATAAGTCAGCAATGGAGAACGGTATTTCAAGGTAACGTTAACTGCCGCGTGATGTTGCGTACTAGTGTCATGAACATCTTGAGTGTCAAAGGTTTTAGTTAATAAGTCAGCAATGGAGAACGGTTTTTCAAGGTAACGTTAACTGTCACGTGGTGTTGCGTACTAGTGTCATGAACGCCCTGAGTTTCAAAGGTTTTAGTTAATAAGTCAGCAATAGAGAACGATATTTCAAGGTAACGTTAACTGTCACGTGATGTTGCGTACTAGTGTCATGAACGCCCTGAGTTTCAAAGGTTTTAGTTAATAAGTTAGCAATGGAGAACGGTATTTCAAAGTAACGTTAACTGCCACGTGATGTTGCGTACTAGTGTCATGAACTCCTTGAGTTTGAAAGGTTTTAGTTAATAAGTCAGCAATGGAGAACGGTATTTCAAGGTAACGTTAACTGTCACGTGATGTTGAGTACTAGTGTCATGAACTCCTTGAGTTTCAAAGGTTTTAGTTACTAAGTCAGCAATGGAGAACGGTATTTCAAGGTAACGTTAACTGTCACTAGGTGTTGCGTACTAGTGTCATGAACGCCCTGAGTTTCAAAGGTTTTAGTTAATAAGTCAGCAATAGAGAACAATATTTCAAAGAAACGTTAACTGTCACGTGATGTTGCGTACTAGTGTCATGAACGCCCTGAGTATCAAAGGTTTTAGTTAATAAGTCAGCAATGGAGAACGGTATTTCAAAGTAACGTTAACTGCCACGTGATGTTGCGTACTAGTGTCATGAACTCCTTGAGTTTCAAAGGTTTTAGTTAATAAGTAAGCAATGGAGAACGGTATTTCAAGGTAACGTTAACTGCCACGTGATGTTGCGTACTAGTGTCATGAACTCCTTGAGTTTCAAAGGTTTTAGTTAATAAGTCAGCAATGGAGAACGGTATTTCAAGGTAACGTTAACTGTCACGTGATGTTGCGTACTAGTGTCATGAACTCCTTGAGTTTCAAAGGTTTTAGTTAATAAGTCAGCAATGGAGAACTGTATTTCAAGGTAACGTTAACTGTCACGTGATGTTACGTTCTAGTGTCATGAACTCCTTGAGTTTCAAAGGTTTTAGTTAATAAGTGAGCAATGGAGAACGGTATTTCAAGGTAACGTTATCTGCCACGTGATGTTGCGTACTAGTGTCATAACTCCTTGAGTTTCAAAGATTTCAGTTAATAAGTCAGCAATGGAGAACGGTATTTCAAGGTAACGTTAACTGCCACGTGATGTTGCGTACTAGTGTCATGAACTCCTTGAGTTTCAAAGATTTAGTTAATAAGTCAGCAATGGAGAATGGTATTTCAAGGTAACGTTAACTGTCACGTGATGTTGCGTACTAGTGTCATGAACGCCTGAGTTTCAAAGGTTTTAGTCAATAAGTTAGCAATGGAGAACGGTATTTCAAGGTAACGTTAACTATCACGTGATGTTGCGTACTAGTGTCATGAACTCCTGAGTTTCAAAGGTTTCAGTTAATAAGTCAGCAATGGAGAACATTATTTCAAGGTAACGTTAACTGCCACGTGATGTTGCGTACTAGTGTCATGAACTCCCTGAGTTTCAAAGGTTTTAGTTAATAAGTCAGCAATGGAGAACGTTATTAAAAGATAACGTTAACAGCCGCGTGATGTTGATTACTAGTGTCATGAACACCTTGAGATTCAAAGGTTTTAGTTAATAAGTGAGCAATGGAGAACGGTATTTCAAGGTAACGTTAACTGTCACGTGGTGTTGCGTACTAGTGTCATGAACGCCCTGAGTTTCAAAGGTTTTAGTTAATAAGTCAGCAATAGAGAACGATATTTGAAGGTAACGTTAACAGTCACGTGATGTTGCGTACTAGTGTCATGAACTCCCTAAGTTTCAAAGGTTTTAGTTAATAAGTCAGCAATGGAGAACGGTATTTCAAGGTAACGTTAACTGTCACGTGATGTTGAGTACTAGTGTCATGAACTCCTTGAGTTTCAAAGGTTTTAGTTAATAAGTCAGCAATGGAGAACGGTATTTCAAGGTAACGTAAACTGTCACTTGATATTGCGTACTAGTGTCATAAACTCCTGAGTTTCAAAGGTTTTAGTTAATAAGTCAGCAATGGAGAACGGTATTTCAAGGTAACGTTAACAGCCACGTGATGTTGCGTACTAGTGTCATGAACTCCTTGAGTTTCAAAGGTTTTAGTTAATAAGTCAGCAATGGAAAACGGTATTTCAAGGTAACGTAAACTGTCACTTGATATTGCGTACTAGTGTCATAAACTCCTGAGTTTCAAAGGTTTTAGTTAATAAGTCAGCAATGGAGAACGGTATTTCAAGGTAAGGTTAACAGCCACGTGATGTTGCGTACTAGTGTCATGAACTCCTTGAGTTTCAAAGGTTTTAGTTAATAAGTCAGCAATGGAGAACGGTATTTCAAGGTAACGTTAACTGCCACGTGATGTTGCGTACTAGTGTCATGAACTCCTTGAGTTTCAAAGGTTTTATTTGATAAGTCAGCAATGGAGAACGGTATTTCAAGGTAACGTTAACTGCCGCGTGATGTTGCGTACTAGTGTCATGAACTCCTTGAGTTTCAAAGGTTTTAGTTAATAATTCAGCAATGGAGAACGGTATTTTAAGGTAAAGTTAACTGCCACGTGATGTTGCGTACTAGTGTCATGAACTCCTTGAGTTTCAAAGGTTTTAGTTAATAAGTCAGCAATGGAGAACGGTATTTCAAGGTAACGTTAACTGCCGCGTAATGTTGTGTACTAGTGTCATGAACACCTTGAGTTTCAAAGATTTAGTTAATAAGTCAGCAATAGAGAACGATATTTGAAGGTAACGTTAACTGTCACGTTATGTTGCGTACTAGTGTCATGAACGCCCTGAGTTTCAAAGGTTTTAGTTAATAAGTTAGCAATGGAGAACGGTATTTCAAAGTAACGTTAACTGCCACGTGATGTTGCGTACTAGTGTCATGAACTCCTTGAGTTTCAAAGGTTTTAGTTAATAAGTAAGCAATGGAGAACGGTATTTCAAGGTAACGTTAACTGTCACGTGGTGTTGCGTACTAGTGTCATGAACGCCCTGAGTTTCAAAGGTTTTAGTTAATAAGTCAGCAATAGAGAACGATATTTCAAGGTAACGTTAACTGTCACGTGATGTTGCGTACTAGTGTCATGAACGCCCTGAGTTTCAAAGGTTTTAGTTAATAAGTTAGCAATGGAGAACGGTATTTCAAAGTAACGTTAACTACCACGTGATGTTGCGTACTAGTGTCATGAACTCCTTGAGTTTCAAAGATTTTAGTTAATAAGTCAGCAATGGAGAACTGTATTTCAAGGTAACGTTAACTGTCACGTGATGTTACGTTCTAGTGTCATGAACTCCTTGAGTTTCAAAGGTTTTAGTTAAAAAGTGAGGAATGGAGAACGGTTTTTCAAGGTAACGTTAACTGCCACGTGATGTTGCGTACTAGTGTCATGAACTCCTTGAGTTTCAAAGATTTCAGTTAATAAGTCAGCAATGGAGAACGGTATTTCAAGGTAACGTTAACTGCCACGTGATGTTGCGTACTAGTGTCATGAACTCCTTGAGTTTCAAAGGTTTTAGTTAATAAGTCTGCAATGTGGAATGGTATTTCAAGGTAACGTTAACTGTCACGTGATGTTGCGTACTAGTGTCATGAACGCCCTGAGTTTCAAAGGTTTTAGTCAATAAGTTAGCAATGGAGAACGGTATTTCAAGGTAACGTTAACTGTCACGTGATGTTGCGTACTAGTGTCATGAACTCCTGTGTTTCAAAGGTTTTAGTTAATAAGTCAGCAATAGAGAACGATATTTCAAGGTAACGTTAACTGCCACGTGATGTTGCGTACTAGTGTCATGAACTCCCTGAGTTTCAAAGGTTTTAGTTAATAAGTGAGCAATGGAGAACGGTATTTCAAGGTAACGTTAACAGCCGCGTGATGTTGCGTACTAGTGTCATGAACACCTTGAGTTTCAAAGGTTTTAGTTAATAAGTGAGCAATGGAGAACGGTATTTCAAGGTAACGTTAACTGTCACGTGGTGTTGCGTACTAGTGTCATGAACGCCCTGAGTTTCAAAGGTTTTAGTTAATAAGTCAGCAATAGAGAACGATATTTCAAGGTAACGTTAACTGTCACGTGATGTTGCGTACTAGTGTCATGAACTCCCTAAGTTTAAAAGGTTTTAGTTAATAAGTCAGCAATGGAGAACGGTATTTCAAGGTAACGTTAACTGTCACATGATGTTGAGTACTAGTGTCATGAACTCCTTGAGTTTCAAAGGTTTTAGTTAATAAGTAAGCAATGGAGAACGGTATTTCAAGGTAACGTTAACTGTCACGTGGTGTTGCATACTAGTGTCATGAACGGCCTGAGTTTCAAAGGTTTTAGTTAATAAGTCAGCAATAGAGAACGATATTTCAAGGTAACGTTAACTGTCACGTGATGTTGCGTACTAGTGTCATGAACGCCCTGAGTTTCAAAGGTTTTAGTTAATAAGTTAGCAATGGAGAACGGTATTTCAAAGTAACGTTAACTACCACGTGATGTTGCGTACTAGTGTCATGAACTCCTTGAGTTTCAAAGATTTTAGTTAATAAGTCAGCAATGGAGAACTGTATTTCAAGGTAACGTTAACTGTCACGTGATGTTACGTTCTAGTGTCATGAACTCCTTGAGTTTCAAAGGTTTTAGTTAAAAAGTGAGCAATGGAGAACGGTTTTTCAAGGTAACGTTAACTGCCACGTGATGTTGCGTACTAGTGTCATGAACTCCTTGAGTTTCAAAGATTTCAGTTAATAAGTCAGCAATGGAGAACGGTATTTCAAGGTAACGTTAACTGCCACGTGATGTTGCGTACTAGTGTCATGAACTCCTTGAGTTTCAAAGGTTTTAGTCAATAAGTTAGCAATGGAGAACGGTATTTCAAGGTAACGTTAACTGTCACGTGATGTTGCGTACTAGTGTCATGAACTCCTGTGTTTCAAAGGTTTTAGTTAATAAGTCAGCAATGGAGAACATTATTTCAAGGTAACGTTAACTGCCACGTGATGTTGCGTACTAGTGTCATGAACTCCCTGAGTTTCAAAGGTTTTAGTTAATAAGTCAGCAATAGAGAACGATATTTCAAGGTAACGTTAACTGTCACGTGATGTTGCGTACTAGTGTCATGAACGCCCTGAGTTTCAAAGGTTTTAGTTAATAAGTCAGCAATGGAGAACGGTATTTCAAAGTAACGTTAACTGCCACGTGATATTGCGTACTAGTGTCATGAACTCCTTGAGTTTCAAAGGTTTTAGTTTATAAGTAAGCAATGGAGAACGGCATTTCAAGGTAACGTTAACTGTCACGTGGTGTTGCGTACTAGTGTCATGAACGCCCTGAGTTTCAAAGGTTTTAGTTAATAAGTCAGCAATAGAGAACGATATTTCAAGGTAACGTTAACTGCCACGTGATGTTGCGTACTAGTGTCATGAACTCCCTGAGTTTCAAAGGATTTAGTTAATAAGTGAGCAATGGAGAACGGTATTTCAAGGTAACGTTAACAGCCGCGTGATGTTGCGTACTAGTGTCATGAACACCTTGAGTTTCAAAGGTTTTAGTTAATAAGTGAGCAATGGAGAACGGTATTTCAAGGTAACGTTAACTGTCACGTGGTGTTGCGTACTAGTGTCATGAACGCCCTGAGTTTCAAAGGTTTTAGTTAATAAGTCAGCAATAGAGAACGATATTTGAAGGTAACGTTAACTGTCACGTGATGTTGCGTACTAGTGTCATGAACTCCCTAAGTTTCAAAGGTTTTAGTTAATAAGTCAGCAATGGAGAACGGTATTTCAAGGTAACGTTAACTGTCACGTGATGTTGAGTACTAGTGTCATGAACTCCTTGAGTTTCAAAGGTTTTAGTTAATAAGTCAGCAATGGAGAACGGTATTTCAAGGTAACGTAAACTGTCACTTGATATTGCGTACTAGTGTCATGAACTCGTGAGTTTCAAAGGTTTTAGTTAATAAGTCAGCAATGGAGAACGGTATTTCAAGGTAACGTTAACAGCCACGTGATGTTGCCTACTAGTGTCATGAACTCCTTGAGTTTCAAAGGTTTCAGGTAATAAGTCAGCAATGGAGAACGTTATTTCAAGGTAACGTTAACTGTCACGTGATGTTGAGTACTAGTGTCATGAACTCCTTGAGTTTCAAAGGTTTTAGTTAATAAGTGAGCAATGGAGAACGGTATTTCAAGGTAACGTTAACTGCCACGTGATTTTGCGTACTAGTGTCATGAACTCCTTGAGTTTCAAAGGTTTTATTTGATAAGTCAGCAATGGAGAACGGTATTTCAAAGTAACGTTAACTGCCGCGTGATGTTGCGTACTAGTGTCATGAACATCTTGAGTGTCAAAGGTTTTAGTTAATAAGTCAGCAATGGAGAACGGTATTTCAAGGTAACGTTAACTGTCACGTGATGTTGCGTACTAGTGTCATGACGCCCTGAGTTTCAAAGGTTTTAGTTAATAAGTCAGCAATGGAGAACGGTATTTGAAAGTAACGTTAACTGCCACGTGATGTTGCGTACTAGTGTCATGAACTCCTTGAGTTTCAAAGGTTTTAGTTAATAAGTCAGCAATGGAGAACGGTATTTCAAGGTAACGTTAACTGCCACGTGATGTTGCGTACTAGTGTCATGAACTCCTTGAGTTTCAAAGGTTTTAGTTAATAAGTCAGCAATGGAGAACGGTATTTCAAGGTAACGTTAACTGTCACGTGATGTTGCGTACTAGTGTCATGAACTCCTTGAGTTTCAAAGGTTTTAGTTAATAAGTCAGCAATGGAGAACTGTATTTCAAGGTAACGTTAACTGTCACGTGATGTTACGTTCTAGTGCCATGAACTCCTTGAGTTTCAAAGGTTTTAGTTAATAAGTGAGCAATGGAGAACGGTATTTCAAGGTAACGTTAACTATCACGTGATGTTGCGTACTAGTGTCATGAACTCCTTGAGTTTCAAAGGTTTCAGTTAATAAGTCAGCAATGAAGAACATTATTTCAAGGTAAAATTAACTGCCACGTGATGTTGCGTACTAGTGTCATGAACTCCCTGAGTTTCAAAGGTTTTAGTTAATAAGTCAGCAATGGAGAACGTTATTAAAAGATAACGTTAACATCCGCGTGATGTTGAGTACTAGTGTCATGAACACCTTGAGATTCAAAGGTTTTAGTTAATAAGTCAGCAATGGAGAACGGTATTTCAAGGTAACGTTAACTGTCACGTGGTGTTGCGTACTAGTGTCATGAACGCCCTGAGTTTCAAAGGTTTTAGTTAATAAGTCAGCAATAGAGAACGATATTTGAAGGTAACATTAACAGTCACGTTATGTTGCGTACTAGTGTCATGAACTCCCTAAGTTTCAAAGGTTTTAGTTAATAAGTCAGCAATGGAGAACGGTATTTCAAGGTAACGTTAACTCTCACGTGATGTTGAGTACTAGTTTCATGAACTCCTTGAGTTTCAAAGGTTTTAGTTAATAAGTCAGCAATGGAGAACGGTATTTCAAGGTACGTAAACTGTCACTTGATATTGCGTACTAGTGTCATAAACTCCTGGGTTTCAAAGGTTTTTGTTAATAAGTCAGCAATGGAGAACGGTATTTCAAGGTAACGTTAACAGCCACGTGATGTTGCGTACTAGTGTCATGAACTCCTTGAGTTTCAAAGGTTTTAGGTAATAAGTCAGCAATGGAGAACGGTATTTCAAGGTAACGGTAACTTTCACGTGATGTTGCGTACTAGTGTCATGAACTCCTTGAGTTTCAAAGGTTTTAGTTAATAAGTCAGCAATGGAGAACGGTATTTCAAGGTAACGTTAACAGCCACGTGATGTTGCGTACTAGTGTCATGAACTCCTTGAGTTTCAAAGGTTTTATTTGATAAGTCAGCAATGGAGAACGGTATTTCAAAGTAACGTTAACTGCCGCGTGATGTTGCGCACTAGTGTCATGAACTCCTTGAGTTTCAAAGGTTTTAGTTAATAAGTCAGCAATGGAGAACGGTATTTCAAGGTAACGTTAACTGTCACGTGATGTTGCGTACTAGTGTCATGAACGCCTTGAGTTTCAAAGGTTTTAGTTAATAAGTAAGCAATGGAGAACGGTATTTCAAGGTAACGTTAACTGCCACGTGATGTTGCGTACTAGTGTCATGAACTCCTTGAGTTTCAAAGGTTTTAGTTAATAAGTCAGCAATGGAGAACGGTATTTCAAGGTAACGTTAACTGTCACGTGATGTTGCGTACTAGTGTCATGAACTCCTTGAGTTTCAAAGGTTTTAGTTAATAAGTCAGCAATGGAGAACTGTATTTCAAGGTAACGTTAACTGTCACGTGATGTTACGTTCTAGTGCCATGAACTCCTTGAGTTTCAAAGGTTTTAGTTAATAAGTGAGCAATGGAGAACGGTATTTCAAGGTAACGTTAACTGCCACGTGATGTTGCGTACTAGTGTCATAAATCCTTGAGTTTCAAAGATTTAGTTAATAAGTCAGCAATGGAGAATGGTATTTCAAGGTAACGTTAACTGTCACGTGATGTTGCGTACTAGTGTCATGAACGCCTGAGTTTCAAAGGTTTTAGTCAATAAGTTAGCAATGGAGAACGGTATTTCAAGGTAACGTTAACTGTCACGTGATGTTGCGTACTAGTGTCATGAACTCCCTGAGTTTCAAAGGTTTTAGTTAATAAGTCAGCAATGGATAAAAGATAACGTTAACAGCCGCGTGATGTTGAGTACTAGTGTCATGAACACCTTGAGATTCAAAGGTTTTAGTTAATAAGTCAGCAATGGAGAACGGTATTTCAAAGTAACGTTAACTGTCACGTGGTGTTGCGTACTAGTGTCATGAACGCCCTGAGTTTCAAAGGTTTTAGTTAATAAGTCAGCAATAGAGAACGATATTTGAAGGTAACATTAACAGTCACGTGATGTTGCGTACTAGTGTCATGAACTCCCTAAGTTTCAAAGGTTTTAGTTAATAAGTCAGCAATGGAGAACGGTATTTCAAGGTAACGTTAACTGTCACGTGATGTTGAGTACTAGTGACATGAACTCCTTGAGTTTCAAAGGTTTTAGTTAATAAGTCAGCAATGGAGAACGGTATTTCAAGGTAACGTAAACTGTCACTTGATATTGCGTACTAGTGTCATAAACTCCTGGGTTTCAAAGGTTTTAGTTAATAAGTCAGCAATGGAGAACTGTATTTCAAGGTAACGTTAACTGTCACGTGATGTTACGTTCTAGTGCCATGAACTCCTTGAGTTTCAAAGGTTTTAGTTAATAAGTGAGCAATGGAGAACGGTATTTCAAGGTAACGTTAACTATCACGTGATGTTGCGTACTAGTGTCATGAACTCCTTGAGTTTCAAAGGTTTCAGTTAATAAGTCAGCAATGAAGAACATTATTTCAAGGTAAAATTAACTGCCACGTGATGTTGCGTACTAGTGTCATGAACTCCCTGAGTTTCAAAGGTTTTAGTTAATAAGTCAGCAATGGAGAACGTTATTAAAAGATAACGTTAACATCCGCGTGATGTTGAGTACTAGTGTCATGAACACCTTGAGATTCAAAGGTTTTAGTTAATAAGTCAGCAATGGAGAACGGTATTTCAAGGTAACGTTAACTGTCACGTGGTGTTGCGTACTAGTGTCATGAACGCCCTGAGTTTCAAAGGTTTTAGTTAATAAGTCAGCAATAGAGAACGATATTTGAAGGTAACATTAACAGTCACGTTATGTTGCGTACTAGTGTCATGAACTCCCTAAGTTTCAAAGGTTTTAGTTAATAAGTCAGCAATGGAGAACGGTATTTCAAGGTAACGTTAACTCTCACGTGATGTTGAGTACTAGTTTCATGAACTCCTTGAGTTTCAAAGGTTTTAGTTCATAAGTCAGCAATGGAGAACGGTATTTCAAGGTACGTAAACTGTCACTTGATATTGCGTACTAGTGTCATAAACTCCTGGGTTTCAAAGGTTTTTGTTAATAAGTCAGCAATGGAGAACGGTATTTCAAGGTAACGTTAACAGCCACGTGATGTTGCGTACTAGTGTCATGAACTCCTTGAGTTTCAAAGGTTTTAGGTAATAAGTCAGCAATGGAGAACGGTATTTCAAGGTAACGGTAACTTTCACGTGATGTTGAGTACTAGTGTCATGAACTCCTTGAGTTTCAAAGGTTTTAGTTAATAAGTCAGCAATGGAGAACGGTATTTCAAGGTAACGTTAACTGCCACGTGATGTTGCGTACTAGTGTCATGAACTCCTTGAGTTTCAAAGGTTTTATTTGATAAGTCAGCAATGGAGAACGGTATTTCAAAGTAACGTTAACTGCCGCGTGATGTTGCGCACTAGTGTCATGAACTCCTTGAGTTTCAAAGGTTTTAGTTAATAAGTCAGCAATGGAGAACGGTATTTCAAGGTAACGTTAACTGTCACGTGATGTTGCGTACTAGTGTCATGAACGCCTTGAGTTTCAAAGGTTTTAGTTAATAAGTAAGCAATGGAGAACGGTATTTCAAGGTAACGTTAACTGCCACGTGATGTTGCGTACTAGTGTCATGAACTCCTTGAGTTTCAAAGGTTTTAGTTAATAAGTCAGCAATGGAGAACGGTATTTCAAGGTAACGTTAACTGTCACGTGATGTTGCGTACTAGTGTCATGAACTCCTTGAGTTTCAAAGGTTTTAGTTAATAAGTCAGCAATGGAGAACTGTATTTCAAGGTAACGTTAACTGTCACGTGATGTTACGTTCTAGTGCCATGAACTCCTTGAGTTTCAAAGGTTTTAGTTAATAAGTGAGCAATGGAGAACGGTATTTCAAGGTAACGTTAACTGCCACGTGATGTTGCGTACTAGTGTCATAAATCCTTGAGTTTCAAAGATTTAGTTAATAAGTCAGCAATGGAGAATGGTATTTCAAGGTAACGTTAACTGTCACGTGATGTTGCGTACTAGTGTCATGAACGCCTGAGTTTCAAAGGTTTTAGTCAATAAGTTAGCAATGGAGAACGGTATTTCAAGGTAACGTTAACTATCACGTGATGTTGCGTACTAGTGTCATGAACTCCCTGAGTTTCAAAGGTTTTAGTTAATAAGTCAGCAATGGAGAACGTTATTAAAAGATAACGTTAACAGCCGCGTGATGTTGAGTACTAGTGTCATGAACACCTTGAGATTCAAAGGTTTTAGTTAATAAGTCAGCAATGGAGAACGGTATTTCAAAGTAACGTTAACTGTCACGTGGTGTTGCGTACTAGTGTCATGAACGCCCTGAGTTTCAAAGGTTTTAGTTAATAAGTCAGCAATAGAGAACGATATTTGAAGGTAACATTAACAGTCACGTGATGTTGCGTACTAGTGTCATGAACTCCCTAAGTTTCAAAGGTTTTAGTTAATAAGTCAGCAATGGAGAACGGTATTTCAAGGTAACGTTAACTGTCACGTGATGTTGAGTACTAGTGACATGAACTCCTTGAGTTTCAAAGGTTTTAGTTAATAAGTCAGCAATGGAGAACGGTATTTCAAGGTAACGTAAACTGTCACTTGATATTGCGTACTAGTGTCATAAACTCCTGGGTTTCAAAGGTTTTAGTTAATAAGTCAGCAATGGAGAACGGTATTTCAAGGTAACGTTAACAGCCACGTGATGTTGCGTACTAGTGTCATGAACTCCTTGAGTTTCAAAGGTTTTAGGTAATAAGTCAGCAATGGAGAACGGTATTTCAAGGTAACGGTAACTGTCACGTGATGTTGAGTACTAGTGTCATGAACTCCTTTAGTTTAAAAGGTTTTATTTGATAAGTCAGCAATGGAGAACGGTATTTCAAGGTAACGTTAACTGCCGCGTGATGTTGCGCACTAGTGTCATGAACTCCTTGAGTTTCAAAGGTTTTAGTTAATAAGTCAGCAATGGAGAACGGTATTTCAAGGTAACGTTAACTGTCACGTGATGTTGCGTACTAGTGTCATGAACGCCTTGAGTTTCAAAGGTTTTAGTTAATAAGTCAGCAATGGAGAACGGTATTTCAAGGTAACGTTAACTGCCACGTGATGTTGCGTACTAGTGTCATGAACTCCTTGAGTTTCAAAGGTTTTAGTTAATAAGTCAGCAATGGAGAACGGTATTTCAAGGTAACGTTAACTGCCGCGAGATGTTTCGTACTAGTGTCATGAACTCCTTGAGTTTCAAAGGTTTTAGTTAATAAGTGAGCAATGGAGAACGGTATTTCAAGGTAACGTTAACTGTCACGTGATCTTGCGTACTAGTGTCATGAACTCCTTGAGTTTTAAAGGTTTTAGTTAATAAGTCAGCAATGGAGAACGTTATTTCAAGGTAACGTAAACTGTCACGTGATATTGCGTACTAGTGTCATGAACTCCTGAGTTTCAAAGGTTTTAGTTAATAAGTCAGCAATGGAGAACGGTATTTCAAGGTAACGTTAACAGCCACGTGATGTTGCGTACTAGTGTCATGAACTCCTTGAGTTTCAAAGGTTTTAGTTAATAAGTCAGCAATGGAGAACGGTATTTCAAGGTAACGTAAACTGTCACTTGATATTGCGTACTAGTGTCATAAACTCCTGAGTTTCAAAGGTTTTAGTTAATAAGTCAGCAATGGAGAACGGTATTTCAAGGTAAGGTTAACAGCCACGTGATGTTGCGTACTAGTGTCATGAACTCCTTGAGTTTCAAAGGTTTTAGTTAATAAGTCAGCAATGGAGAACGGTATTTCAAGGTAACGTTAACTGCCACGTGATGTTGCGTACTAGTGTCATGAACTCCTTGAGTTTCAAAGGTTTTATTTGATAAGTCAGCAATGGAGAACGGTATTTCAAGGTAACGTTAACTGCCGCGTGATGTTGCGCACTAGTGTCATGAACTCCTTGAGTTTCAAAGGTTTTAGTTAATAATTCAGCAATGGAGAACGGTATTTCAAGGTAAAGTTAACTGCCACGTGATGTTGCGTACTAGTGTCATGAACTCCTTGAGTTTCAAAGGTTTTAGTTAATAAGTCAGCAATGGAGAACGGTATTTCAAGGTAACGTTAACTGCCGCGTAAAGTTGTGTACTAGTGTCATGAACACCTTGAGTTTCAAAGATTTAGTTAATAAGTCAGCAATAGAGAACGATATTTGAAGGTAACGTTAACTGTCACGTTATGTTGCGTACTAGTGTCATGAACGCCCTGAGTTTCAAAGGTTTTAGTTAATAAGTTAGCAATGGAGAACGGTATTTCAAGGTAACGTTAACTGCCACGTGATGTTGCGTACTAGTGTCATGAACTCCTTGAGTTTCAAAGGTTTTAGTTAATAAGTAAGCAATGGAGAACGGTATTTCAAGGTAACGTTAACTGTCACGTGGTGTTGCGTACTAGTGTCATGAACGCCCTGAGTTTCAAAGGTTTTAGTTAATAAGTCAGCAATAGAGAACGATATTTCAAGGTAACGTTAACTGTCACGTGATGTTGCGTACTAGTGTCATGAACGCCCTGAGTTTCAAAGGTTTTAGTTAATAAGTTAGCAATGGAGAACGGTATTTCAAAGTAACGTTAACTACCACGTGATGTTGCGTACTAGTGTCATGAACTCCTTGAGTTTCAAAGATTTTAGTTAATAAGTCAGCAATGGAGAACTGTATTTCAAGGTAACGTTAACTGTCACGTGATGTTACGTTCTAGTGTCATGAACTCCTTGAGTTTCAAAGGTTTTAGTTAAAAAGTGAGGAATGGAGAACGGTTTTTCAAGGTAACGTTAACTGCCACGTGATGTTGCGTACTAGTGTCATGAACTCCTTGAGTTTCAAAGATTTCAGTTAATAAGTCAGCAATGGAGAACGGTATTTCAAGGTAACGTTAACTGCCACGTGATGTTGCGTACTAGTGTCATGAACTCCTTGAGTTTCAAAGGTTTTAGTTAATAAGTCTGCAATGTGGAATGGTATTTCAAGGTAACGTTAACTGTCACGTGATGTTGCGTACTAGTGTCATGAACGCCCTGAGTTTCAAAGGTTTTAGTCAATAAGTTAGCAATGGAGAACGGTATTTCAAGGTAACGTTAACTGTCACGTGATGTTGCGTACTAGTGTCATGAACTCCTGTGTTTCAAAGGTTTTAGTTAATAAGTCAGCAATGGAGAACATTATTTCAAGGTAACGTTAACTGTCACGTGATGTTGCGTACTAGTGTCATGAACTCCTTGAGTTTCAAAGGTTTTAGTTAATAAGTAGCAATGGAGAACGGTATTTCAAGGTAACGTTAACTGCCACGTGATGTTGCGTACTAGTGTCATGAACTCCTTGAGTTTCAAAGGTTTTAGTTAATAAGTCAGCAATGGAGAACGTATTTCAAGGTAACGTTAACTGTCACGTGATGTTGCGTACTAGTGTCATGAACCCTGAGTTTCAAAGGTTTTAGTTAATAAGTCAGCAATGGAGAACGGTATTTCAAGGTAACGTTAACTGTCACGTGATGTTGCGTACTAGTGTCATGAACTCCTTGAGTTTCAAAGGTTTTAGTTAATAAGTCAGCAATGGAGAACGGTATTTCAAGGTAACGTTAACTGTCACGTGATGTTGCGTACTAGTGTCATGAACTCCTTGAGTTTCAAAGGTTTTAGTTAATAAGTCAGCAATGGAGAACGGTATTTCAAGGTAACGTTAACTGTCACGTGATGTTGCGTACTAGTGTCATGAACTCCTTGAGTTTCAAAGGTTTTAGTTAATAAGTCAGCAATGGAGAACGGTATTTCAAGGTAACGTTAACTGTCACGTGATGTTGCGTACTAGTGTCATGAACCCTGAGTTTCAAAGGTTTTAGTTAATAAGTCAGCAATGGAGAACGGTATTTCAAGGTAACGTTAAACCACGTGATGTTGCGTACTAGTGTCATGAACTCCTTGAGTTTCAAAGATTTTAGTTAATAAGTCAGCAATGGAGAACGGTATTTCAAGGTAACGTTAACTGTCACGTGATGTTGCGTACTAGTGTCATGAACTCCTTGAGTTTCAAAGGTTTTAGTTAATAAGTCAGCAATGGAGAACGGTATTTCAAGGTAACGTTAACTGTCACGTGATGTTGCGTACTAGTGTCATGAACTCCTGAGTTTCAAAGGTTTTAGTTAATAAGTCAGCAATGGAGAACGGTATTTCAAGGTAACGTTAACTGTCACGTGATGTTGCGTACTAGTGTCATGAACTCCTGAGTTTCAAAGGTTTTAGTTAATAAGTCAGCAATGGAGAACGTATTTCAAGGTAACGTTAACTGTCACGTGATGTTGCGTACTAGTGTCATGAACTCCTGAGTTTCAAAGGTTTAGTTATAAGTCAGCAATGGAGAACGGTATTTCAAGGTAACGTTAAACTGCCACGTGATGTTGCGTACTAGTGTCATGAACTCCTTGAGTTTCAAAGGTTTTAGTTAATAAGTCAGCAATGGAGAACGGTATTTCAAGGTAACGTTAACTGTCACGTGATTGCGTACTAGTGTCATGAACTCCTGAGTTTCAAAGGTTTTAGTTAATAAGTCAGCAATGGAGAACGTATTTCAAGGTAACGTTAACAGCCACGTGATGTTGCGTACTAGTGTCATGAACTCCTGAGTTTCAAAGGTTTTAGTTAATAAGTCAGCAATGGAAACGGTATTTCAAGGTAACGTTAACTGTCACGTGATGTTGCGTTACTAGTGTCATGAACTCCTGAGTTTCAAAGGTTTTAGTTAATAAGTCAGCAATGGAGAACGGTATTTCAAGGTAACGTTAACTGCCACGTGATGTTGCGTACTAGTGTCATGAACTCCTGAGTTTCAAAGGTTTTAGTTAATAAGTCAGCAATGGAGAACGGTATTTCAAGGTAACGTTAACTGCCACGTGATGTTGCGTACTAGTGTCATGAACTCCTTGAGTTTCAAAGGTTTAGTTAATAAGTCAGCAATGGAGAACGGTATTTCAAGGTAACGTTAACTGTCACGTGATGTTGCGTACTAGTGTCATGAACTCCTTGAGTTTCAAAGGTTTTAGTTAATAAGTCAGCAATGGAGAACGGTATTTCAAGGTAAGTTAACTGCCACGTGATGTTGCGTACTAGTGTCATGAACTCCTTGAGTTTCAAAGGTTTTAGTTAATAAGTCAGCAATGGAGAACGGTATTTCAAGGTAACGTTAACTGCCGCGTAATGTTGCGTACTAGTGTCATGAACACCTTGAGTTTCAAAGGTTTAGTTAATAAGTCAGCAATGGAGAACGTATTTCAAGGTAACGTTAACTGTCACGTGATGTTGCGTACTAGTGTCATGAACGCCCTGAGTTTCAAAGGTTTTAGTTAATAAGTAGCAATGGAGAACGGTATTTCAAAGGTAACGTTAACTGCCACGTGATGTGCGTACTAGTGTCATGAACTCCTTGAGTTTCAAAGGTTTTAGTTAATAAGTCAGCAATGGAGAACGGTATTTCAAGGTAACGTTAACTGCACGTGTGTTGCGTACTAGTGTCATGAACCTTGAGTTTCAAAGGTTTTAGTTAATAAGTCAGCAATAGAGAACGATATTTCAAGGTAACGTTAACTGTCACGTGATGTTGCGTACTAGTGTCATGAACGCCCTGAGTTTCAAAGGTTTTAGTTAATAAGTCAGCAATGGAGAACGGTATTTCAAGTAACGTTAACTCACGTGATGTTGCGTACTAGTGTCATGAACTCCTGAGTTTCAAAGGTTTTAGTTAATAAGTCAGCAATGGAGAACGGTATTTCAAGGTAACGTTAACTGTCACGTGATGTTGCGTACTAGTGTCATGAACTCTTGAGTTTCAAAGGTTTTAGTTAATAAGTCAGCAATGGAGAACGGTATTTCAAGGTAACGTTAACTGCCACGTGATGTTGCGTACTAGTGTCATGAACTCCTTGAGTTTCAAAGGTTTTAGTTAATAAGTCAGCAATGGAGAACGGTATTTCAAGGTAACGTTAACTGCCACGTGATGTTGCGTACTAGTGTCATGAACTCCTTGAGTTTCAAAGGTTTTAGTTAATAAGTCAGCAATGGGAATGTATTTCAAGGTAACGTTAACTGTCACGTGATGTTGCGTACTAGTGTCATGAACGCCCTGAGTTTCAAAGGTTTTAGTTAATAAGTAGCAATGGAGAACGGTATTTCAAGTAACGTTAACTGTCACGTGATGTTGCGTACTAGTGTCATGAACTCCTGAGTTTCAAAGGTTTTAGTTAATAAGTCAGCAATGGAGAACGGTATTTCAAGGTAACGTTAACTGCCACGTGATGTTGCGTACTAGTGTCATGAACTCCTGAGTTTCAAAGGTTTTAGTTAATAAGTCAGCAATGGAGAAGGTATTTCAAGGTAACGTTAACTGTCACGTGATGTTGCGTACTAGTGTCATGAACCCTTGAGTTTCAAAGGTTTTAGTTAATAAGTGAGCAATGGAGAACGGTATTTCAAGGTAACGTTAACTGTCACGTGGATGTTGCGTACTAGTGTCATGAACCCTGAGTTTCAAAGGTTTTAGTTAATAAGTCAGCAATGGAGAACGGTATTTCAAGGTAACGTTAACTGCCACGTGATGTTGCGTACTAGTGTCATGAACTCCTGAGTTTCAAAGGTTTTAGTTAATAAGTCAGCAATGGAGAACGGTATTTCAAGGTAACGTTAACTGTCACGTGATGTTGCGTACTAGTGTCATGAACTCCTTGAGTTTCAAAGGTTTTAGTTAATAAGTCAGCAATGGAGAACGGTATTTCAAGGTAACGTTAACTGTCACGTGATGTTGCGTACTAGTGTCATGAACTCCTGAGTTTCAAAGGTTTTAGTTAATAAGTCAGCAATGGAGAACGATATTTCAAGGTAACGTTAACTGTCACGTGATGTTGCGTACTAGTGTCATGAACCCTGAGTTTCAAAGGTTTTAGTTAATAAGTAGCAATGGAGAACGGTATTTCAAGGTAACGTTAACTCCACGTGATGTTGCGTACTAGTGTCATGAACTCCTTGAGTTTCAAAGGTTTTAGTTAATAAGTCAGCAATGGAGAACGTATTTCAAGGTAACGTTAACTGTCACGTGATGTTGCGTACTAGTGTCATGAACCTGAGTTTCAAAGGTTTTAGTAATAAGTCAGCAATGGAGAACGTTTTCAAGGTAACGTTAACTGCCACGTGATGTTGCGTACTAGTGTCATGAACTCCTTGAGTTTCAAAGGTTTTAGTTAATAAGTCAGCAATGGAGAACGGTATTTCAAGTAACGTTAACTGCCACGTGATGTTGCGTATACTAGTGTCATGAACTCCTGAGTTTCAAAGGTTTAGTTAATAAGTAGCAATGGAGAAACGTATTTCAAGGTAACGTTAACTGTCACGTGATGTTGCGTACTAGTGTCATGAACTCCTGAGTTTCAAAGGTTTTAGTTAATAAGTCAGCAATGGAGAACATTATTTCAAGGTAACGTTAACTGCCACGTGATGTTGCGTACTAGTGTCATGAACTCCTGAGTTTCAAAGGTTTTAGTTAATAAGTCAGCAATGGAGAACGGTATTTCAAGGTAACGTTAACTGTCACGTGATGTTGCGTACTAGTGTCATGAACTCCTGAGTTTCAAAGGTTTTAGTTAATAAGTCAGCAATGGAGAACGGTATTTCAAGGTAACGTTAACTGCCACGTGATGTTGCGTACTAGTGTCATGAACTCCTTGAGTTTCAAAGGTTTTAGTTAATAAGAGCAATGGAGAACGGATTTCAAGGTAACGTTAACTGTCACGTGGATGTTGCGTACTAGTGTCATGAACCCTGAGTTTCAAAGGTTTTAGTTAATAAGTCAGCAATAGAGAACGTATTTCAAGGTAACGTTAACTGCCACGTGATGTTGCGTACTAGTGTCATGAACTCCTGAGTTTCAAAGGTTTTAGTTAATAAGTCAGCAATGGAGAACGGTATTTCAAGTAACGTTAACTGCCACGTGATGTTGCGTACTAGTGTCATGAACCTTGAGTTTCAAAGGTTTTAGTTAATAAGTCAGCAATGGAGAACGGTATTTCAAGGTAACGTTAACTGTCACGTGTGTTGCGTACTAGTGTCATGAACGCCCTGAGTTTCAAAGGTTTTAGTTAATAAGTCAGCAATGGAGAACGGTATTCAAGGTAACGTTAACTGTCAGTGATGTTGCGTACTAGTGTCATGAACTCCCTGAGTTTCAAAGGTTTTAGTTAATAAGTCAGCAATGGAGAACGGTATTTCAAGTAACGTTAACTGCACGTGATGTTGCGTACTAGTGTCATGAACTCCTGAGTTTCAAAGGTTTTAGTTAATAAGTCAGCAATGGAGAGAACGGTATTTCAAGGTAACGTTAACTGTCACGTGATGTTGCGTACTAGTGTCATGAACTCTGAGTTTCAAAGGTTTAGTTAATAAGTCAGCAATGGAGAACGGTATTTCAAGGTAACGTTAACTGCCACGTGATGTTGCGTACTAGTGTCATGAACTCCTGAGTTTCAAAGGTTTTAGTTAATAAGTCAGCAATGGAGAACGGTATTTCAAGGTAACGTTAACTGTCACGTGATGTTGCGTACTAGTGTCATGAACTCCTGAGTTTCAAAGGTTTTAGTTAATAAGTCAGCAATGGAGAACGGTATTTCAAGGTAACGTTAACTGCCACGTGATTTGCGTACTAGTGTCATGAACTCCTTGAGTTTCAAAGGTTTAGTTAATAAGTCAGCAATGGAGAACGGTATTTCAAGGTAACGTTAACTGCCACGTGATGTTGCGTACTAGTGTCATGAACTCCTTGAGTTCAAAGGTTTTAGTTAATAATCAGCAATGGAGAACGGTATTTCAAGGTAACGTTAACGTCACGTGATGTTGCGTACTAGTGTCATGAACTCCTGAGTTTCAAAGGTTTTAGTTAATAAGTCAGCAATGGAGAACGGTATTTCAAGGTAACGTTAACTGTCACGTGATGTTGCGTACTAGTGTCATGAACCCCTGAGTTTCAAAGGTTTTAGTTAATAAGTCAGCAATGGAGAACGGTATTTCAAGGTAACGTTAACTGCACGTGATGTTGCGTACTAGTGTCATGAACTCCTTGAGTTTCAAAGGTTTTAGTTAATAAGTCAGCAATGGAGAACGGTATTTCAAGGTAACGTTAACTGTCACGTGATGTTGCGTACTAGTGTCATGAACTCCTGAGTTTCAAAGGTTTTAGTTAATAAGTCAGCAATGGAGAACGGTATTTCAAGGTAACGTTAACTGCCACGTGATGTTGCGTACTAGTGTCATGAACTCCTTGAGTTTCAAAGGTTTTAGTTAATAAGTCAGCAATGGAGAACGGTATTTCAAGGTAACGTTAACTTCACGTGATGTTGCGTACTAGTGTCATGAACTCCTTAGTTTCAAAGGTTTTAGTTAATAAGTCAGCAATGAGAACGGTATTTCAAGGTAACGTTAACTGTCACGTGATGTTGCGTACTAGTGTCATGAACTCCCTGAGTTTCAAAGGTTTTAGTTAATAAGTCAGCAATGGAGAACGGTATTAAAGGTAACGTTAACTGCCACGTGATGTTGCGTACTAGTGTCATGAACTCCTTGAGTTTCAAAGGTTTTAGTTAATAAGTCAGCAATGGAGAACGGTATTTCAAGTAACGTTAACTGTCACGTGATGTTGCGTACTAGTGTCATGAACTCCTTGAGTTTCAAAGGTTTTAGTTAATAAGTCAGCAATGAGAACGTATTTCAAGGTAACTTAACTGCCACGTGATGTTGCGTACTAGTGTCATGAACTCCTGAGTTTCAAAGGTTTTAGTTAATAAGTCAGCAATGGAGAACGGTTTTCAAGGTAACGTTAACTGTCACGTGATGTTGCGTACTAGTGTCATGAACTCCTTGAGTTTCAAAGGTTTTAGTTAATAAGTCAGCAATGGAGAACGTATTTCAAGGTAACGTTAACTGTCACGTATTGCGTACTAGTGTCATAACTCCTGAGTTTCAAAGGTTTAGTTAATAAGTCAGCAATGGAGAACGGTATTTCAAAGGTAACGTTAACAGCACGTGATGTTGCGTACTAGTGTCATGAACTCCTGAGTTTCAAAGGTTTTAGTTAATAAGTCAGCAATGGAGAACGGTATTTCAAGGTAACGTAACTTCACGTGATGTTGTACTAGTGTCATGAACTCCTGAGTTTCAAAGGTTTAGTTAATAAGTCAGCAATGGAGAACGGTATTTCAAGTAACGTTAACTGTCACGTGATGTTGCGTACTAGTGTCATGAACTCCTGAGTTTCAAAGGTTTTATTAATAAGTCAGCAATGGAGAACGGTATTTCAAGGTAACGTTAACTGCCACGTGATGTTGCGTACTAGTGTCATGAACTCCTGAGTTTCAAGGTTTTAGTTAATAAGTCAGCAATGGAGAACGGTATTTCAAGGTAACGTTAACTGTCACGTGATGTTGCGTACTAGTGTCATGAACGCCTGAGTTTCAAAGGTTTTAGTAATAAGTCAGCAATGGAGAACGTATTTCAAGGTAACGTTAACTGCACGTGATGTGCGTACTAGTGTCATGAACTCCTTGAGTTTCAAAGGTTTAGTTAATAAGTCAGCAATGGAGAACGGTATTTCAAGGTAACGTTAACTGCCACGTGATGTTGCGTACTAGTGTCATGAACCTTGAGTTTCAAAGGTTTTAGTTAATAAGTCAGCAATGGAGAACGTATTTCAAGGTAACGTTAACTGTCACGTGATGTTGCGTACTAGTGTCATGAACTCCCTGAGTTTCAAAGGTTTTAGTTAATAAGTGAGCAATGGAGAACGGTATTTCAAGGTAACGTTAACTGTCACGTGATGTTGCGTACTAGTGTCATGAATCCTGAGTTTCAAAGTTTTAGTTAATAAGTCAGCAATGGAGAACGGTATTTCAAGGTAACGTTAACTGTCACGTGATGTTGCGTACTAGTGTCATGAACCTGAGTTTCAAAGGTTTTAGTTAATAAGTAGCAATGGAGAACGGTATTTAAGGTAACGTTAACTGTCACGTGATGTTGCGTACTAGTGTCATGAACTCCTGAGTTTCAAAGGTTTTAGTTAATAAGTCAGCAATGGAGAACGGTTATTTCAAGTAACGTTAACTGTCACGTGATGTGCGTACTAGTGTCATGAACTCCTGAGTTTCAAAGGTTTAGTTAATAAGTCAGATGGAGAACGTATTTCAAGGTAACGTTAACTGTCACGTGATGTTGCGTACTAGTGTCATGAACCTGAGTTTCAAAGGTTTTAGTTAATAAGTCAGCATGGAGAACGGTATTTCAAGGTAACGTTAACTCACGTGATGTTGCGTACTAGTGTCATGAACTCCCTGAGTTTCAAGGTTTTAGTTAATAATCAGCAATGGAGAACGGTATTCAAGGTAACGTTAACTGTCACGTGATGTTGGTACTAGTGCATGAACCATTGAGTTTCAAAGGTTTTAGTTAATAAGTCAGCAATGGAGAACGGTATTTCAAGGTAACGTTAACTGTCACGTGTGATGCGTACTAGTGTCATGAACTCCTTGAGTTTCAAAGGTTTTAGTTAATAAGTCAGCAATGGAGAACGGTATTTCAAGGTAACGTTAACGTCACGTGATGTGCGTACTAGTGTCATGAACTCCTTGAGTTTCAAAGGTTTTAGTAATAAGTGAGCAATGGAGAACGGTATTTCAAGGTAACGTTAACTGTCACGTGATGTTGCGTACTAGTGTCATGAACTCCTGAGTTTAAAAGGTTTATTTAATAAGTCAGCAATGGAGAACGTATTTCAAGGTAACGTTAACTGCCACGTGATGTGCGTACTAGTGTCATGAACTCCTGAGTTTCAAAGGTTTTAGTTAATAAGTCAGCAATGGAGAACGGTATTCAAGGTAACGTTAACTGTCACGTGATGTTGCGTACTAGTGTCATGAACTCCTTGAGTTTCAAAGGTTTAGTTAATAAGTCAGCAATGGAGAACGGTATTCAAGGTAACGTTAACTGTCACGTGATGTTGCGTACTAGTGTCATGAACTCCTTGAGTTTCAAAGGTTTTAGAATAAGTCAGCAATGGAGAATGGATTCAAGGTAACGTTAACTGCCACGTGATGTTGCGTACTAGTGTCATGAACCCTGAGTTTCAAAGGTTTAGTAATAAGTAGCAATGGAGAACGGTATTTCAAGGTAACGTTAACTGTCACGTGATGTTGCGTACTAGTGTCATGAACTCCTTGAGTTTCAAAGGTTTTAGTTAATAAGTCAGCAATGGAGAACGTATTTCAAGGTAACGTTAACTGTCACGTGATATTGCGTACTAGTGTCATGAACTCCTGAGTTTCAAAGGTTTTAGTTAATAAGTCAGCAATGGAGAACGGTATTTCAAGGTAACGTTAACAGTCACGTGATGTTGCGTACTAGTGTCATGAACACCTTGAGTTTCAAAGGTTTTAGTTAATAAGTCAGCAATGGAGAACGGTATTTCAAGGTAACGTTAACTGCACGTGATGTTGCGTACTAGTGTCATGAACCCTTGAGTTTCAAAGGTTTTAGTTAATAAGTCAGCAATGGAGAACGGTATTTCAAGGTAACGTTAACTGCCACGTGATGTTGCGTACTAGTGTCATGAACTCCTGAGTTCAAAGGTTTAGTTAATAAGTCAGCAATGGAGAACGGTATTTCAAGGTAACGTTAACTGCACGTGTGTTGCGTACTAGTGTCATGAACTCCTGAGTTTCAAAGGTTTTAGTTAATAAGTCAGCAATGGAGAACGTATTTCAAGGTAACGTTAACTGCACGTGATGTTGCGTACTAGTGTCATGAACTCCTGAGTTTCAAAGGTTTTAGTTAATAAGTGAGCAATGGAGAACGGTATTTCAAGGTAACGTTAACTGCCACGTGATGTTGCGTACTAGTGTCATGAAACCTTGAGTTTCAAAGGTTTTAGTTAATAAGTCAGCAATGGAGAACGGTATTTCAAGGTAACGTTAACTGCCACGTGATGTTGCGTACTAGTGTCATGAACTCCTTGAGTTTCAAAGGTTTAGTTAATAAGTCAGCAATGGAGAACGTATTTCAAGGTAACGTTAACTGTCACGTGATGTTGCGTACTAGTGTCATGAACGCCCTGAGTTTCAAAGGTTTTAGTTAATAAGTAGCAATGGAGAACGGTATTTCAAGGTAACGTTAACTGTCACGTGATGTTGCGTACTAGTGTCATGAACTCCTTGAGTTTCAAAGGTTTTAGTTAATAAGTCAGCAATGGAGAACGGTATTTCAAGGTAACGTTAACTGCCACGTGATGTTGCGTACTAGTGTCATGAACTCCTTGAGTTTCAAAGGTTTTAGTTAATAAGTCAGCAATGGAGAACGGTATTTCAAGGTAACGTTAACTGCACGTGATGTTGCGTACTAGTGTCATGAACTCCTTGAGTTTCAAAGGTTTAGTTAATAAGTCAGCAATGGAGAACGGTATTTCAAGGTAACGTTAACTGCCACGTGATGTTGCGTACTAGTGTCATGAACTCCTTGAGTTTCAAAGGTTTTAGTTAATAAGTCAGCAATGGAGAACGATATTTCAAGGTAACGTTAACTGTCACGTGATGTTGCGTACTAGTGTCATGAACGCCCTGAGTTTCAAAGGTTTTAGTAATAAGTCAGCAATGGAGAACGGTATTTAAGGTAACGTTAATGTCACGTGATGTTGCGTACTAGTGTCATGAACTCCTGAGTTTCAAAGGTTTAGTTAATAAGTCAGCAATGGAGAACGGTATTTCAAGGTAACGTTAACTGTCACGTGATGTTGCGTACTAGTGTCATGAACTCCTGAGTTTCAAAGGTTTTAGTTAATAAGTCAGCAATGGAGAACGGTATTTCAAGGTAACGTTAACTGTCACGTGATGTTGCGTACTAGTGTCATGAACTCCTGAGTTTCAAAGGTTTTAGTTAATAAGTCAGCAATGGAGAACGGTATTTCAAGTAACGTTAACTGTCACGTGATGTTGCGTATAGTGTCATGAACTCCTTGAGTTTCAAAGGTTTAGTTAATAAGTCAGCAATGGGAACGGTATTTCAAGGTAACGTTAACTCACGTGATGTTGCGTACTAGTGTCATGAACTCCTTGAGTTTCAAAGGTTTTAGTTAATAAGTCAGCAATGGAGAAATATTTCAAGGTAACGTTAACTGCCACGTGATGTTGCGTACTAGTGTCATGAACTCCCTGAGTTTCAAAGGTTTAGTTAATAAGTCAGCAATGGAGAACGTTATTTCAAGGTAACGTTAACTGCCACGTGATGTTGCGTACTAGTGTCATGAACACCTTGAGTTTCAAAGGTTTTAGTTAATAAGTCAGCAATGGAGAACGGTATTTCAAGGTAACGTTAACTGCCACGTGATGTTGCGTACTAGTGTCATGAACCCTTGAGTTTCAAAGGTTTTAGTTAATAAGTCAGCAATGGAGAACGGTATTTCAAGGTAACGTTAACTGCACGATGTTGCGTACTAGTGTCATGAACTCCTGAGTTTCAAAGGTTTTAGTTAATAAGTAGCAATGGAGAACGGTATTCAAGGTAACGTTAACTGTCACGTGATGTTGCGTACTAGTGTCATGAACTCCTGAGTTTCAAAGGTTTAGTTAATAAGTCAGCAATGGAGAACGGTATTTCAAGGTAACGTTAAACTGTCACGTGATGTTGCGTACTAGTGTCATGAACTCCTTGAGTTTCAAAGGTTTTAGTTAATAAGTCAGCAATGGAGAACGGTATTTCAAGGTAACGTTAACTGTCACGTGATGTTGCGTACTAGTGTCATGAACTCCTTGAGTTTCAAAGGTTTTAGTTAATAAGTCAGCAATGGAGAACGGTATTTCAAGGTAACGTTAACTCACGTGATGTTGCGTACTAGTGTCATGAACTCTTGAGTTTCAAAGGTTTTAGTTAATAAGTCAGCAATGGAGAACGTATTTCAAGGTAACGTTAACTGTCACGTGATGTTGCGTACTAGTGTCATGAACTCCTTGAGTTTCAAAGGTTTTAGTTAATAAGTCAGCAATGGAGAACGGTATTTCAAGTAACGTTAACTGTCACGTGATGTTGCGTACTAGTGTCATGAACTCCTTGAGTTTCAAAGGTTTAGTTAATAAGTCAGCAATGGAGAACGTATTTCAAGGTAACGTTAACTGTCACGTGATGTTGCGTACTAGTGTCATGAACCTTGAGTTTCAAAGGTTTAGTTAATAAGTCAGCAATGGAGAACGTATTTCAAGGTAACGTTAACTGTCGTGATGTTGCGTACTAGTGTCATGAACCTGAGTTTCAAAGGTTTTAGTTAATAAGTAGCAATGGAGAACGGTATTTCAAGGTAACGTTAACTGCACGTGATGTTGCGTACTAGTGTCATGAACTCCTTGAGTTTCAAAGGTTTTAGTTAATAAGTCAGCAATGGAGAACGGTATTTCAAGGTAACGTTAACTGTCACGGATGTTGTACTAGTGTCATGAACTCCTGAGTTTCAAAGGTTTTAGTTAATAAGTCAGCAATGGAGAACGGTATTTCAAGGTAACGTTAACTGTCACGTGATGTTGCGTACTAGTGTCATAACTCCTGAGTTTCAAAGGTTTTAGTTAATAAGTCAGCAATGGAGAACGGTATTTCAAGGTAACGTTAACTGCCACGTGATGTTGGTACTAGTGTCATGAACCCTTGAGTTTCAAAGGTTTTAGTTAATAAGTCAGCAATGGAGAACGGTATTTCAAGGTAACGTTAACTGCCACGTGATTTGCGTACTAGTGTCATGAACTCCTTGAGTTTCAAGGTTTTAGTTAATAAGTCAGCAATGGAGAACGGTATTTCAAGGTAACGTTAACTGCCACGTGATGTTGCGTACTAGTGTCATGAACTCCTTGAGTTTCAAAGGTTTTAGTAATAAGTCAGCAATGGAGAACGTATTTCAAGGTAACGTTAACTGTCACGTGATGTTGCGTACTAGTGTCATGAACTCCTGAGTTTCAAAGGTTTTAGTTAATAAGTCAGCAATGGAGAACGGTATTTCAAGGTAACGTTAACTGTCACGTGATGTTGCGTACTAGTGTCATGAACTCCTGAGTTTCAAAGGTTTTAGTTAATAAGTCAGCAATGGAGAACGGTATTTCAAGGTAACGTTAACTGTCACGTGATGTTGCGTACTAGTGTCATGAACTCCTTGAGTTTCAAAGGTTTTAGTTAATAAGTCAGCAATGGAGAACGGTATTTCAAGGTAACGTTAACTGTCACGTGATGTTGCGTACTAGTGTCATGAACTCCTTGAGTTTCAAAGGTTTTAGTTAATAAGTCAGCAATGGAGAACGGTATTTCAAGGTAACGTTAACTGTCACGTGATGTTGCGTACTAGTGTCATGAACTCCTGAGTTTCAAAGGTTTTAGTTAATAAGTCAGCAATGGAGAACGGTATTTCAAGGTAACGTTAACTGTCACGTGATGTTGCGTACTAGTGTCATGAACTCCTGAGTTTCAAAGGTTTTAGTTAATAAGTCAGCAATGGAGAACGTATTTCAAGGTAACGTTAACTGCCACGTGATGTTGCGTACTAGTGTCATGAACTCCTGAGTTTCAAAGGTTTTAGTTAATAAGTCAGCAATGGAGAACGGTATTTCAAGGTAACGTTAACTGCCACGTGATGTTGCGTACTAGTGTCATGAACTCCTTGAGTTTCAAAGGTTTTAGTTAATAAGTCAGCAATGGAGAACGGTATTTCAAGGTAACGTTAACTGCCACGTGATGTTGCGTACTAGTGTCATGAACCTTGAGTTTCAAAGGTTTAGTTAATAAGTCAGCAATGGAGAACGTATTTCAAGGTAACGTTAACTGCCACGTGATGTTGCGTACTAGTGTCATGAACTCCTGAGTTTCAAAGGTTTTAGTTAATAAGTCAGCAATGGAGAACGGTATTTCAAGGTAACGTTAACTGTCACGTGATTGCGTACTAGTGTCATGAACTCCTGAGTTTCAAAGGTTTTAGTTAATAAGTCAGCAATGGAGAACGGTATTTCAAGGTAACGTTAACTGTCACGTGATATTGCGTACTAGTGTCATGAACTCCTTGAGTTTCAAAGGTTTTAGTTAATAAGTCAGCAATGGAGAACGGTATTTCAAGGTAACGTTAACTGTCACGTGATGTTGCGTACTAGTGTCATGAACTCCTTGAGTTTCAAAGGTTTTAGTTAATAAGTGAGCAATGGAGAACGGTATTTCAAGGTAACGTAACTGCCACGTGATGTTGCGTACTAGTGTCATGAACTCCTTGAGTTTCAAAGGTTTAGTTAATAAGTCAGCAATGGAGAACGGTATTTCAAGGTAACGTTAACTGTCACGTGATGTTGCGTACTAGTGTCATGAACTCCTTGAGTTTCAAAGGTTTTAGTTAATAAGTCAGCAATGGAGAACGGTATTTCAGGTAACGTTAACTGTCACGTGATGTTGCGTACTAGTGTCATGAACTCCTTGAGTTTCAAAGGTTTTAGTTAATAAGTCAGCAATGGAGAACGGTATTTCAAGGTAACGTTAACTGCCACGTGATGTTGCGTACTAGTGTCATGAACTCCTTGAGTTTCAAAGGTTTTAGTTAATAAGTCAGCAATGGAGAACGGTATTTCAAGGTAACGTTAACTGTCACGTGATGTTGCGTACTAGTGTCATGAACTCCTGAGTTTCAAAGGTTTTAGTTAATAAGTCAGCAATGGAGAACGGTATTTCAAGGTAACGTTAACTGCCACGTGATGTTGCGTACTAGTGTCATGAACTCCTGAGTTTCAAAGGTTTTAGTTAATAAGTCAGCAATGGAGAACGGTATTTCAAGGTAACGTTAACTGCACGTGATGTTGCGTACTAGTGTCATGAACTCCTTGAGTTTCAAAGGTTTTAGTTAATAAGTCAGCAATGGAGAACGGTATTTCAAGGTAACGTTAACTGTCACGTGATGTTGCGTACTAGTGTCATGAACTCCTGAGTTTCAAAGTTTTAGTTAAAAGTCAGCAATGGAGAACGGTATTTCAAGGTAACGTTAACTGCACGTGATGTTGCGTACTAGTGTCATGAACTTGAGTTTCAAAGGTTTTAGTTAATAAGTCAGCAATGGAGAACGGTATTTCAAGGTAACGTTAACTGCCACGTGATGTTGCGTACTAGTGTCATGAACTCCTGAGTTTCAAAGGTTTTAGTTAATAAGTGCAAATGGAGAACGTATTTCAAGGTAACGTTAACTGCCACGTGATGTTGCGTACTAGTGTCATGAACTCCTGAGTTTCAAAGGTTTTAGTTAATAAGTCAGCAATGGAAGAACGGTATTTCAAGGTAACGTTAACTGTCACGTGATTGCGTACTAGTGTCATGAACTCCTTGAGTTTCAAAGGTTTTAGTTAATAAGTCAGCAATGGAGAACGGTATTTCAAGGTAACGTAACTGTCACGTGATGTTGCGTACTAGTGTCATGAACTCCTTGAGTTTCAAAGTTTAGTTAATAAGTCAGCAATGGAGACGGTATTTCAGGTAACGTTAACTGCCACGTGATGTTGCGTACTAGTGTCATGAACTCCTTGAGTTTCAAAGGTTTTAGTTAATAAGTCAGCAATGGAGAACGGTATTTCAAGGTAACGTTAACTGTCACGTGATGTTGCGTACTAGTGTCATGAACTCCTTGAGTTTCAAAGGTTTAGTTAATAAGTCAGCAATGGAGAACGGTATTTCAAGGTAACGTTAACTGCCACGTGATGTTGCGTACTAGTGTCATGAACTCCTTGAGTTTCAAAGGTTTTAGTTAATAAGTCAGCAATGGAGAACGGTATTTCAAGGTAACGTTAACTGCACGTGATGTTGCGTACTAGTGTCATGAACTCCTGAGTTTCAAAGGTTTTAGTTAATAAGTCAGCAATGGAGAACGGTATTTCAAGGTAACGTTAACTCACGTGATGTTGCGTTAGTGTCATGAACTCCTGAGTTTCAAAGGTTTTAGTTAATAAGTCAGCAATGGAGAACGGTATTTCAAGGTAACGTTAACTGCCACGTGATGTTGCGTACTAGTGTCATGAACTCCTTGAGTTTCAAAGGTTTTAGTTAATAAGTCAGCAATGGAGAACGGTATTTCAAGGTAACGTTAACTGCCACGTGATGTTGCGTACTAGTGTCATGAACTCCTTGAGTTTCAAAGGTTTTAGTTAATAAGTCAGCAATGGAGAACGGTATTTCAAGGTAACGTTAACTGTCACGTGATGTTGCGTACTAGTGTCATGAACTCCTGAGTTTCAAAGTTTTAGTTAATAAGTCAGCAATGGAGAACGGTATTTCAAGGTAACGTTAACTGTCACGTGATGTTGCGTACTAGTGTCATGAACTCCTGAGTTTCAAAGGTTTTAGTTAATAAGTCAGCAATGGAGAACGTATTCAAGGTAACGTTAACTGTCACGTGATGTTGCGTACTAGTGTCATGAACTTGAGTTTCAAAGGTTTTAGTTAATAAGTCAGCAATGGAGAACGGTATTTCAAGGTAACGTTAACTGCCACGTGATGTTGCGTACTAGTGTCATGAACTCCTTGAGTTTCAAAGTTTTAGTTAATAAGTCAGCAATGGAGAACGGTATTTCAAGTAACGTTAACTGCCACGTGATGTTGCGTACTAGTGTCATGAACTCCTTGAGTTTCAAAGGTTTTAGTTAATAAGTCAGCAATGGAGAACGGTATTTCAAGGTAACGTTACTGTCACGTGATGTTGCGTACTAGTGTCATGAACTCCTTGAGTTTCAAAGGTTTTAGTTAATAAGTCAGCAATGGAGAACGTATTTCAAGGTAACGTTAACTGTCACGTGATGTTGCGTACTAGTGTCATGAACTCCTGAGTTTCAAAGGTTTTAGTTAATAAGTCAGCAATGGAAAACGGTATTTCAAGGTAACGTTAACTGCCACGTGATGTTGCGTACTAGTGTCATGAACTCCTTGAGTTTCAAAGGTTTTAGTTAATAAGTCAGCAATGGAGAACGGTATTTCAAGGTAACGTTAACTGTCACGTGATGTTGCGTACTAGTGTCATGAACTCCTTGAGTTTCAAAGGTTTTAGTTAATAAGTCAGCAATGGAGAACGGTATTTCAAGGTAACGTTAACTGCCACGTGATGTTGCGTACTAGTGTCATGAACCTTGAGTTTCAAAGGTTTTAGTAATAAGTCAGCAATGGAGAACGTTATTTCAAGGTAACGTTAACTGTCACGTGATGTTGCGTACTAGTGTCATGAACTCCTTGAGTTTCAAAGGTTTTAGTTAATAAGTCAGCAATGAACGGTATTTCAAGGTAACGTTAACGTCACGTGATGTTGCGTACTAGTGTCATGAACTCCTTGAGTTTCAAAGGTTTTAGTTAATAAGTCAGCAATGGAGAACGGTATTTCAAGGTAACGTTAACTGCCACGTGATGTTGCGTACTAGTGTCATGAACTCCTTGAGTTTCAAAGGTTTTAGTTAATAAGTCAGCAATGGAGAACGGTATTTCAAGGTAACGTTAACTGCCACGTGATGTTGCGTACTAGTGTCATGAACTCCTTGAGTTTCAAAGGTTTTAGTAATAAGTCAGCAATGGAGAACGGTATTTCAAGGTAACGTTAACTGCCACGTGATGTTGCGTACTAGTGTCATGAACTCTGAGTTTCAAAGGTTTTAGTTAATAAGTCAGCAATGGAGAACGTATTTCAAGGTAACGTTAACTGCCACGTGATGTTGCGTACTAGTGTCATGAACTCCTTGAGTTTCAAAGGTTTTAGTTAATAAGTAGCAATGGAGAACGGTATTTCAAGGTAACGTTAACTGCCACGTGATGTTGCGTACTAGTGTCATGAACTCCTGAGTTTCAAAGGTTTTAGTTAATAAGTCAGCAATGGAGAACGGTATTTCAAGGTAACGTTAACTGCCACGTGATGTTGCGTACTAGTGTCATGAACTCCTTGAGTTTCAAAGGTTTTAGTAATAAGTCAGCAATGGAGAACGGTATTTCAAGGTAACGTTAACTGTCACGTGATGTTGCGTACTAGTGTCATGAAACTCCTTGAGTTTCAAAGGTTTTAGTTAATAAGTCAGCAATGGAGAACGGTATTTCAAGGTAACGTTAACTGTCACGTGATGTTGCGTACTAGTGTCATGAACCTTGAGTTTCAAAGGTTTTAGTTAATAAGTCAGCAATGGAGAACGGTATTTCAAGGTAACGTTAACTGCACGTGATGTTGCGTACTAGTGTCATGAACTCCTTGAGTTTCAAAGGTTTTAGTTAATAAGTCAGCAAGTGGAGAACGGTATTTCAAGGTAACGTTAACTGTCACGTGATGTTGCGTACTAGTGTCATGAACGCCTGAGTTTCAAAGGTTTTAGTTAATAAGTCAGCAATGGAGAACGGTATTTCAAGGTAACGTTAACTCACGTGATGTTGCGTACTAGTGTCATGAACTCCTGAGTTTCAAAGGTTTTAGTTAATAAGTCAGCAATGGAGAACGGTATTTCAAGGTAACGTTAACTGCCACGTGTGTTGAGTACTAGTGTCATGAACCCTGAGTTTCAAAGGTTTTAGTTATAAGTCAGCAATGGAGAACGGATTTCAAGGTAACGTTAACTGTCACGTGATGTTGCGTACTAGTGTCATGAACTCCTGAGTTTCAAAGGTTTTAGTTAATAAGTCAGCAATGGAGAACGTATTTCAAGGTAACGTTAACTGTCACGTGATGTTGCGTACTAGTGTCATGAACTCCCTGAGTTTCAAAGGTTTTAGTTAATAAGTAGCAATGGAGAACGGTATTTCAAGGTAACGTTAACTGTCACGTGATGTTGCGTACTAGTGTCATGAACTCCTGAGTTTCAAAGGTTTTAGTTAATAAGTCAGCAATGGAGAACGGTATTTCAAGGTAACGTTAACTGCCACGTGATGTTGCGTACTAGTGTCATGAACTCCTTGAGTTTCAAAGGTTTTAGTTAATAAGTCAGCAATGGAGAACGTATTTCAAGGTAACGTTAACAGCCACGTGATGTTGCGTACTAGTGTCATGAACTCCTTGAGTTTCAAAGGTTTTAGTTAATAAGTCAGCAATGGAGAACGGTATTTCAAGGTAACGTTAACTGCCACGTGATGTTGCGTACTAGTGTCATGAACTCCTTGAGTTTCAAAGGTTTAGTTAATAAGTCAGCAATGGAGAACGGTATTTCAAGGTAACGTTAACTGCACGTGATGTTGCGTACTAGTGTCATGAACTCCTTGAGTTTCAAAGGTTTTAGTTATAAGTCAGCAATGGAGAACGGTATTTCAAGGTAACGTTAACTGTCACGTGATGTTGCGTACTAGTGTCATGAACCCTTGAGTTTCAAAGGTTTTAGTTAATAAGTCAGCAATGGAGAACGGTATTTCAAGGTAACGTTAACTGTCACGTGATGTTGCGTACTAGTGTCATGAACTCCTTGAGTTTCAAAGGTTTTAGTTAATAAGTCAGCAATGGAGAACGTATTTCAAGGTAACGTAACTGTCACGTGATGTTGCGTACTAGTGTCATGAACCCTGAGTTTCAAAGGTTTTAGTTAATAAGTCAGCAATGGAGAACGGTATTTCAAGGTAACGTTAACTGCCACGTGAGTTGCGTACTAGTGTCATGAACTCCTTGAGTTTCAAAGGTTTTAGTAATAAGTCAGCAATGGAGAACGTATTTCAAGGTAACGTAACTGCCACGTGATGTTGCGTACTAGTGTCATGAACTCCTTGAGTTTCAAAGGTTTTAGTTAATAAGTCAGCAATGGAGAACGGTATTTCAAGGTAACGTTAACTGTCACGTGATGTTGCGTACTAGTGTCATGAACCTTGAGTTTCAAAGGTTTTAGTTAATAAGTCAGCAATGGAGAACGGTATTTAAGGTAACGTTAACTGTCACGTGATGTTGCGTACTAGTGTCATGAACTCCTGAGTTCAAAGGTTTTAGTTAATAAGTCAGCAATGGAGAACGGTATTTCAAGGTAACGTTAACTGCCACGTGATGTTGCGTACTAGTGTCATGAACTCTGAGTTTCAAAGGTTTTAGTTAATAAGTCAGCAATGGAGAACGGTATTTCAAGGTAACGTTAACTGTCACGTGATGTTGCGTACTAGTGTCATGAACTCCTGAGTTTCAAAGGTTTTAGTTAATAAGTCAGCAATGGAGAACGTATTTCAAGGTAACGTTAACTGCACGTGATGTTGCGTACTAGTGTCATGAACTCCTTGAGTTTCAAAGGTTTTAGTTAATAAGTCAGCAATGGAGAACGGTATTTCAAGGTAACGTTAACTGCCACGTGATGTTGCGTACTAGTGTCATGAACTCCTTGAGTTTCAAAGGTTTTAGTTAATAAGTCAGCAATGGAGAACGGTATTTCAAGGTAACGTTAACTGCCACGTGATGTTTGCGTACTAGTGTCATGAACTCCTTGAGTTTCAAAGGTTTTAGTTAATAAGTCAGCAATGGAGAACGGTATTTCAAGGTAACGTTAACTGTCACGTGATGTGCGTACTAGTGTCATGAACTCCTGAGTTTCAAAGGTTTTAGTTAATAAGTCAGCAATGGAGAACGGTATTTCAAGGTAACGTTAACTGCCACGTGATGTTGCGTACTAGTGTCATGAACTCCTTGAGTTTCAAAGGTTTTAGTTAATAAGTCAGCAATGGAGAACGGTATTTCAAGGTAACGTTAACTGCCACGTGATGTTGCGTACTAGTGTCATGAACTCCTTGAGTTTCAAAGGTTTTAGTTAATAAGTCAGCAATGGAGAACGTATTTCAAGGTAACGTTAACTGTCACGTGATGTTGCGTACTAGTGTCATGAACTCCTTGAGTTTCAAAGGTTTTAGTTAATAAGTCAGCAATGGAGAACGGTATTTCAAGGTAACGTTAACTGTCACGTGATGTTGCGTACTAGTGTCATGAACTTGAGTTTCAAAGGTTTTAGTTAATAAGTCAGCAATGGAGAACGGTATTTCAAGGTAACGTTAACTGTCCGTGATGTTGCGTACTAGTGTCATGAACTCCTTGAGTTTCAAAGGTTTTAGTTAATAAGTCAGCAATGGAGAACGGTATTTCAAGGTAACGTTAACTGCCACGTGATGTTGCGTACTAGTGTCATGAACTCTTGAGTTTCAAAGGTTTTAGTTAATAAGTCAGCAATGGAGAATGGTATTTCAAGTAACGTTAACTGTCACGTGATGTTGCGTACTAGTGTCATGAACTCCTGAGTTTCAAAGGTTTTAGTTAATAAGTCAGCAATGGAGAACGGTATTTCAAGGTAACGTTAACTGTCACGTGATGTTGCGTACTAGTGTCATGAACTCCTTGAGTTTCAAAGGTTTTAGTTAATAAGTCAGCAATGGAGAACGGTATTTCAAGGTAACGTTAACTGCCACGTGATGTTGCGTACTAGTGTCATGAACTCCTTGAGTTTCAAAGGTTTTAGTTAATAAGTCAGCAATGGAGAACGGTATTTCAAGGTAACGTTAACTGTCACGTGATGTTGCGTACTAGTGTCATGAACCTTGAGTTTCAAAGGTTTTAGTTAATAAGTCAGCAATGGAGAACGGTATTTCAAGGTAACGTTAACTGTCACGTGATGTTGCGTACTAGTGTCATGAACGCTTGAGTTTCAAAGGTTTTAGTTAATAAGTCAGCAATGGAGAACGGTATTTCAAGGTAACGTTAACTGCCACGTGATGTGCGTACTAGTTCATGAACTCCTTGAGTTTCAAAGGTTTAGTTAATAAGTCAGCAATGGAGAACGGTTATTTCAAGGTAACGTTAACTGCCGCGTGATGTTGCGTACTAGTGTCATGAACTCCTTGAGTTTCAAAGGTTTTAGTTAATAAGTCAGGCAATGGAGAATGGTATTTCAAGGTAACGTTAACTGTCACGTGATATTGCGTACTAGTGTCATGAACTCCTGAGTTTCAAAGGTTTTAGTTAATAAGTCAGCAATGGAGAACGGTATTTCAAGGTAACGTTAACTGCCACGTGATGTTCGTACTAGTGTCATGAACTCCTTGAGTTTCAAAGGTTTTAGTTAATAAGTCAGCAATGGAGAACGGTATTTCAAGGTAACGTTAAACTGCCAACGTGATGTTGCGTACTAGTGTCATGAATCCTTGAGTTTCAAAGTTTTAGTTTTAGTTAATAAGTCAGCAATGGAGAACGGTATTCAAAGTGTTAACAGGTAACAGGTGTAACACTGTCACGTGATGTTGCGTACTAGTGTCATGAACTCCTTGAGTTTCAAAGGTTTTAGTAATAAGTCAGCAATGGAGAACGGTATTTCAAGGTAACGTTAACTGTCACGTGATGTTGCGTACTAGTGTCATGAACTCCTTGAGTTTCAAAGGTTTTAGTTAATAAGTCAGCAATGGAGAACGGTTATTTCAAGGTAACGTTAACTGTCACGTGATGTTGCGTACTAGTGTCATGAACCCTTGAGTTTCAAAGGTTTTAGTTAATAAGTCAGCAATGGAGAACGGTTATTTCAAGGTAACGTTAACTGCCACGTGATGTTGCGTACTAGTGTCATGAACTCCTTGAGTTTCAAAGGTTTTAGTTAAATAAGTCAGCAATGGAGAACGGTATTTCAAGGTAACGTTAACTGTCGTGATGTTGCGTACTAGTGTCATGAAACTTGAGTTTCAAAGGTTTTAGTTTAAGTCAGCAATGGAGAACGTATTTCAAGGTAACGTTAACTGCCGCGTGATGTTGCGTACTAGTGTCATGAACTCCTGAGTTTCAAAGGTTTTAGTTAATAAGTCAGCAATGGAGAACGGTATTTCAAGTAACGTTAACTGCACGTGATGTTGCGTACTAGTGTCATGAACTCCTTGAGTTTCAAAGGTTTTAGTTAATAAGTCAGCAATGAGAACGGTATTTCAAGGTAACGTTAACTGTCACGTGATGTTGCGTACTAGTGTCATGATGAACTCCTTGAGTTTCAAAGGTTTTAGTTAATAAGTCAGCAAGGAGAACGGTATTTCAAGGTAACGTTAACTGTCACGTGATGTTGCGTACTAGTGTCATGAACCTGAGTTTCAAAGGTTTTAGTTAATAAGTCAGCAATGGAGAACGGTATTTCAAGGTAACGTTAACTGTCACGTGATGTTGGTACTAGTGTCATGAACTCCTGAGTTTCAAAGGTTTAGTTAATAAGTCAGCAATGGAGAACGTATTTCAAGGTAACGTTAACTGTCACGTGATGTTGCGTACTAGTGTCATGAACTCCTTGAGTTTCAAAGGTTTTAGTTAATAAGGTCAGCAATGGAGAACGGTATTTCAAGGTAACGTTAACTGTCACGTGATGTGTTGCGTACTAGTGTCATGAACTCCTTGAGTTTCAAAGGTTTAGTTAATAAGTCAGCAATGGAGAACGGTATTTCAAGGTAACGTTAACTGTCACGTGATGTTGCGTACTAGTGTCATGAACTCCTTGAGTTTCAAAGGTTTTAGTTAATAAGTCAGCAATGGAGAACGGTATTTCAAGGTAACGTTAACTGTCACGTGATGTGCGTACTAGTGTCATGAACTCCTGAGTTTCAAAGGTTTTAGTAATAAGTAGCAATGGAGAACGGTATTTCAAGGTAACGTTAACTGTCACGTGATGTTGCGACTAGTGTCATGAACTCCTGAGTTTCAAAGGTTTTAGTTAATAAGTCAGCAATGGAGACATTATTTCAAGGTAACGTTAACTGCCACGTGATGTTGCGTACTAGTGTCATGAACTCCTGAGTTTCAAAGGTTTTAGTTAATAAGTCAGCAATGGAGAACGTATTTCAAGGTAACGTTAACAGCCACGTGATGTTGAGTACTAGTGTCATGAACTCCTTGAGTTTCAAAGGTTTTAGTTAATAAGTCAGCAATGGAGAACGGTATTTCAAGGTAACGTTAACTGTCACGTGATGTTGCGTTACTAGTGTCATGAACGCTTTGAGTTTCAAAGGTTTTAGTTAATAAGTCAGAATGGAGACGATGTTTTCAAGGTAACGTTAACTGTCACGTGATGTTGCGTACTAGTGTCATGAACTCCTTGAGTTTCAAAGGTTTTAGTTAATAAGTCAGCAATGGAGAA